>NW_027281897.1:0-148194 GCF_046629955.1 Centroberyx affinis | reverse complement strand
CTCACTTCTGTACAATGAATGATTCCAACGTGCCGTAAGTAACTATCCTTTCCATAAGTTACTGTATGAAAGAAAATTAATAAGAAAAAAGGTTGTAGAAATCTTGATGTTATGACTCGTTGCAATATTGGTTAAAATAAGTTGTTGGTGAGATTGAATATGCAGAAATGTCAATGCATGGAAATGTCTTTTAGTGATGAGAAGCTGACAGTGGAAGAGGACAGTGGAAGTCTGAAAAAGAGCAAAAAAAAGCAAAAGAAGGAAGATGCCTGGAGGCCAGAGGGACCCAGAGACCCATTTGCCATGGTTTGTGTCTTTATGTGTGTGTGTGTGTGTGTGTGTGTGTGTGTGTGTGTGTGTGTGTGTGTGTGTGTGCTTGTTAGTCTCTAAGTGCATGCTCATAAACTCGTGCTTATATCTACTGTATACACTAAGTCACACATCGTACTTTGTATAACTGCTTTTTGTATAACTGTGGGAATATAAAATAGGGCTGTGAGCAAACAAAGTAAACAAAAAAAAATATCTCACAAGGAATTTAGTGAAATTTAATGAGGAATAATGTCACACAACTAGTTTGCTTCACTGAGTACCTCCTTTTCTCTTTTTGGTCAGCTTAGGAAAAGAAGGTTTCTTTGTGGTCTTTCACATGTTTCCAATCCAATGCTACACATTATGCTTTTCCCCCAAGAATGGTACAATATGGCAATACACAGCCACATGCTATTCCTATTGAGGCAACCCATGCTGACAACACTGTAGGGTCCACCAAAGTTGTATATTTTAATTAAGCTTGCCTGTTTTCTCTACTGTCTGTAATTCTCTGTTTTCACTGTGGGTATGGATAGTCAAGCCTTTTTATGGGTTGGACTTCCATTTGTTTCGTCTGTCCATGTGATTACTAGCTGCTGTGTGACAGCCAAACTTCCTCTTGGGGATTAATAAATTATCTGTCCCGTCCCATCCCGTCCCAGCTGGATGCTCTGCCAGAGGAGAAGCAGCAGGAGATCCAGAGAGCCCTCCACCTCTTCTCCCTGGGCCAGACTCTGCCCAAGACCCTGCAGCAGGCCAAGGGACACACCTACCACTTCTGGGACACACAACCTGTCCCCAAACTGGGTAAGGAGCACACACCCTGTAATGACAACCACTGGTGGAATGAATACTTTGAGTCTTTACTTGAGTAAAAGCAGAAATGTTGTGCTGGAATAATAAAAGAATAAGACGTCCTTGGCTCAGAAATCCACTCAAATATCAAAGTATGTGTTACTGAATGTACAGAAACATATTGGCTGCTTCAGGGTAAAACAATGCATGATATATTTTTTGATGAAACAATTGCGTTTTTTAAATACAAAGCCCTTTTTCTTAGAAACGACTAGTTACTGCTTTGTTTTTTTTCATAAAATATAGTGCAATAAAAAGAATCACATTTGCTTTCAGATGCAGCAGAGTAAAAGTCTCCTAACTCAAAGACTGTAGCCTGTAAAACTGTAGCCTCTGTATCACAGTACATACTAATTTCTATATTTTAAAGTAGATTTACATTTTTTTCTCTGCAATTCAACTTTGACATGTTTTTCTAAGATTTTTTTTTTTTGGAGTGGACATCACAGGATGACTATTGTGTCGTAATCTATTGTCAACACCAAAAACATTCTACAGTATACATTAAAAAATCACTACCTGACAAAATGTTATCAGTCAATATCAGTAAAATATTGAGGAACAAATTGTGGTGCAGAACTCTTTGTTTCCTCAGGTGACAGTATTACGACCCATGGCCCAATAGTGGAGGGTGAGGCCAGAGTGCGTGAAGAGCCCTACTCTCTACCCCAAGGTTTCTCCTGGGACACTCTGGACCTGACCAGTCCTGCTGCGGTGGGTTACTTATGTACTATATCGTCGGAAAAGTCATATCTGTTAAATGCCAGCTTTTAAGGAATTAAGAAAGACTGGTTTATTTCCCATTGATCCCAGGGTCACAAAACATTTAGTGGGAGATGGACTCAGTAGCATAGATTCTCTGATCCTACAAGGCATTTCAATGTGTTTTCCCTCTGTCATTCAGCTAACAGAGCTATGCACTCTACTAAATGAGAACTACATGGAAGAAGATGACAACACTATCAGATCTGACTTCTCTCCAGAATACCTGCAATGGTAAGTTTGAAGCATGGGCAATTTCTCCTTTTGATTCATAGCTTTCTTTTTTTTTTTCTTTTTGACCTTTTATTTATCCAGGGGAAGCTGTAATTCAGCACCAGCCTGCTTCACATTCATACAGTTTCATACCTGCACACCTTGAAGCGGCCCAGTACAACCGCAGTCTATACTTTTGTCAGCCACTGAGTCACTGCACTGAAGGAATTGGGGGTTTAGTGTCTTAAGGGGGCAGCATGTTGTCTTTCATTCCCCCTACCCAAATGTCCCAGCTCGCACCAGCGACATATCAGTCACAAGCCCGCTCCTCTAATTTCTTGGCTACTGCCTTTTTTTCTCTGTGATTTGCAAAAAAAATGGTATCTCTGCCTTCAGAGACCACTTACATCAAAACATAATAACATTTACTTTGAAAAAATAATTAGCACAAGCATCCAAGGAGCTGGCACAGATCCCTACCCCTGAGGTTGAGAAACGCTAGTGTATGTATTAAGCTCAGTCATTTCATTCTCATTTCTTTCACTGGGAAATTGTATGCCTAATAATCAGACTTTGTTAAACCGCCCTTACTTGCATTTGTTCACAGTCATTTTGCAGACTGTTGTCACTCACTTCCTCTCAAGGGTTCTGCAGCCTCCTAACTGGCTGGCCCAGTGGCACTGTGGTGTGAGAGTAAACACCAATAAGAAGCTAGTCGGCTTCATTGCTGCTGTTCCTGCTGATTTCCGCATATATGACACGTGAGTAGCTCATAGATAGATAGATAGATAGATAGATAGATTTGCTTGTTGTTTATATGCATTGTGGAACTCTACTCTACTCAAGGAAGTAGTCTATAAGTTCTTCTATTTCTCTACAACTACTTTTCCACATGATACAGTATATTGTATCAGATAAGTAATATATTAGCATGCCATAGTAGTAGTAGTAGTGACATAGTTTAAGATGCTTTATATGTCTGGCCAAGGCTTTCCTGATGCCTTTCTTTGGTGGCATATTGTACCAAGCTGGTTCATGCATAGTATTCAAAGCAGTGTAGGCATACAATATTTTTTGCAAATGTCTCAAAACAAACCCCCAAAACAGGCTTCATGACAGAATGTGTTCTCCAGGGAGAAGCGGATGGCACACGTCAAACTCCTGTGTGTCCACAAGAAGCTGCGCCACAAGCGGATGAGTCCAGTTCTGATCCGAGAGCTGACCAGACGGGTCAACCAGCAGGGCCTCTACCAGGCCGTCTACACAGCTGGCATAGTGCTGCCCACACCACTAGGCACCTGCAGGTACTCGTCTGTATGCTCCAGTATTTGGGTTGATCAACATTTGATTCAAATGTAATAAGAAAGTGACATGTATTCTCACTATTCTGGTCATGGGTGTTACAGTTTGCTACTAAATCAGGTCTGGAAATAGCAAAGTCTTTTAAAGTAGGGCCTCATATGTGTCTTTATAGGGGTCCTTGACATATAAAGTGTGTTTTAGAGTCTTTGGTAAGAGCTTTACATTCTGTATTCTGTTATTTGTGTGTGTGCATGCGCACATCTGTGTGTGTTCGTTGTATCAGCTACTGGCATCGGTCTCTGAACCCCCGTAAGCTGATGGATGTGAGCTATCCCGGTCTGAGACAGAACATGAGCCTGCAGAGAGCTCTAAAGCTCAACCGTCTGCCTGAGGTTAGTATGTGCTGCCCCCCTGAGGCAGATACCTGTTAGTGCCACTATAGACCAGCCCACCAAGAGCTCACAGCATAAATGTGTTGATTGAAGCAGGTATAAGAAGTATACTTAATACTTACCCATTTTTACGTGTAATCAAAGTAGATTAATCTATAAGCCAAATTCCCATTTAAATATGTAAGAAAAGACATTTTAGGCATTCAGCTGACACTCCTATCCAGGGTGACAATGAAAGTTCAATGTCTTGCTCAAGGACAAAGCTCAAACCTGTGAGCTTTCACTTATGGGATGTCTCTTTGACCACTTGTCACCCTACGCAGCATTCAAATTATTTAAAGATATTGTTTTGAAGTGTCATGAACTCCTAATAACGCACCTCCTTAATGTCACTTTAATATCATCTTTCTTGTTACTGAAGTGTTTTATTGAAATATCTCAGCATAAATTTATCAGTCCCTCTACTTTTTTTCTTTCCATCTACTTCATCTACTAAGGTGACGAAGACAGCAGGTCTGCGTCCTGCGACCAGAGAGGATGCTGTGGGGATACACTCCCTACTCCAGGCAAACCTCCACAAGTTCCACCTCAGCCCCGTCCTGTCTCTGCAGGACGCACAACACTGGCTGTTGCCAAGGGAGAATGTGATTGACACCTATGTGGTGGAGGTCAGACCTTCCAGTTGCTCAAATACAGGGGTGTCTCTGACTTATAAAGAGGCTTAGGTTGTAACATTGCTAGAGTGGTTGGTTTTTGTGTGAGTGGGAACCAGGATTTGAAGAATGTCTAAGGGCAAACGATTTACAGGAGCAATCACAAGGCTGTTGGAGCACTAAGCAAGGGAAAAACATGAAGGCAATGCATTCAGAAGCAGATAAAAGACATTTTCCTTGTAGGGCTTTGTATATTTCCCATTTTTGTTTGATGAGCAAAAACACTTAAATAGGCTGTGTAAAAGTTGAATAGGCATGGATAATCCTGCAAATACCCCAGGTTTGACTGCCTGTGTTACTTAGCAACTCCTTTTAAATTGATATTAAAATGTTAAAAGCCAAATAATCATGGGCTTACAATGCCAAGACTGCCACGCATCATTTCAAATGCATAATAGTTTCAGACAATCCTCACAAGTCATTTGATTTTGCATTCAGTCTCAGTGGCAATTTTGCTTGTTTCCATTGCAGTTTCACTTGTGTAACTAATTTTCTTGAAACAACTGCCAATATCTTGAAGTAAGACAGAACATTCCACTTGTTTTAAGACAATATCTTTAAACAAGCTGCTTTGGAAGCAAGCAAAATTTTCTCACCCTACTGGGAGATTTTTTCACTTAAAGTAAGAAAATTAACATTTTAAGACTGATTAAATAACTTCTCTGCACAAGTTAATTGATCGTTTTTAATTCCCCTCCCCTGCCCACACACAGGCTGCTGATGGCACGCTGACAGCTGCGGTGAGTTTCTACAGCGTCTCAAACAGGGTGTTGAACCATCCAGTCCACACCGGCCTGAAAGCAGCTCATCTCCTTTACCTCGTCTCCACTGCCGCGGACCTGGCCGACCTCATGGAGGACGCACTGGTCCTGGCTAAAGCTGTGAGTGTGTCAGAGTCAGAGTCGCTATCATTTACCAAGTAATTTACCAGGAAAGACGGACTGAATGACAGTAGACTAAACATGAACACACTATAAATGCAAATACATTCAGCATGTGCATATGTGAGTTTGTATGGATACACAGAAGTTAGTCATCCGTCACAGATTACTGACACCCTTGCTCAAAAATGTAATCGGTAACATGATCCACCACAATTCATAACATTCCAGTAATGTAACCTGAATAATTTCAGGTAGTTTTGGATTACTGTGCCTCCAAACTAGAAAGAAAGTGCAGTTAAATGAACAATGTATTCTATGTTAGAGGCTGTAATTTGAATAGTGTTATTATCATTATCTACAACCATTATCAACAATTATTTCAATAGGTCTTTGTGTAAAAAGTGAAATCTCACTTTCTCTCTCTTTTCCTGCCTCTCTCTCTCTCTCTCTCTCTCTCTCTCTCTCTCCTTCTCCTCTCTCTCTGACAGAAAGGTTTTGACGTCTTCACTGCTCTCGATGTGATGGAGAACAAGTGCTTTCTGGAGAAGCTCAAATTCAGCATCAGTGACAAGAACCTTCACTATTACCTGTACAACTGGATGTGCCCCAACATAAGCCCAGACAAGGTACTCAGTGCTGCAATATCAGCACCTGTCAAAATGCTTCACAGTTACACAGAGTATTCAAAGACAAAACCTCCCCACATGCTTTCTATCTGCTGGCAGATGTGTATCTCTGAAGAGTTCAGCTCCAAATTGCTATGGATCCGTTTTGGGAGAAGATATCACTATACCTTAAATTCATCATGCAATATCGCTGAAATATAGACTCTCTGATCTGTTAAAACGTTATAATGTTGTCAACCCAGGACTTAGATATCTGATTGTGGTGTGAAACTCTTTGTTTCAAATGCTTCTAATCTCTCCTGACACTTTCCATTATTGTGGTGTAGATGAGAAACCATCAAACATGCATTTAGAGTCATTGGCCATTGAACCAGTTTTGTCAAAGTGAAACAAGGGAGTAAATACTAGATTTCTACTGTGACTTTAAATGTGGACCTTCAAATACATTTCTAGAATTACCTTTCCAGCTAGAGTATGTTGCATAGACAAAGCACACACAACATCCTAGATAACTGCTTTTTGAAAATATTTTTAGATCAATGAAATGTGCAAAATTCAAGTGGGAGAAGTATAGATAAAGAAATGTTATTATAGTCTAATCGATGATTCATGGTACCGCTTGCTTCAAATTCAAGTTCCTTTTAGTGCCACACAGGATAGTTGGTAGAATGTATTTCATTACAGGTGAAAAATCATTCTGATACTAGCAGCAAATAGTGAGTAAAACATAAACACAGCAGATACAGCAATACAAAGTGCAACAGAGCTATACTGTATAATATAAAATGCTATTAATTTGAGCATTGAAGCTGACAGAAACACATATACTTTGTTGGTTCACTGGTGATTCTTTGTTGTGTTTGATAGCTGCCGGCCAACAGTAATTCATCATAACGGGCTGTGTGTTTCTGTTACAGCTGGGCTTGGTGTTACCCAACTAACAGGCAGACGGGTGCTGAGGATGACAGGAACAAAGTGATTGGCAGGACGGAGGACATCAAGCTGCATCAACAAACATGCATTTGGGTTTCAAATTTAAATTAACATAGACTTGGGGGATTACAAAACACTCACACATGCATCTCTCTCTCTCTGCCTCACACACACACACACACACACACACACAGACAGAGGCACACACACACACACACATACACAAATAAATGGGCCACAGGAAATCAATAAAACATTAAATTTGTAAATTTATTGATGTCAGTTGTAATCCAGTTTCAGTGTCTGTGGGAAGAGAACAGACTGTTTCTGACAGGATGGAGAATTTATTAAATAGATCCATAAAGTTCAGAAAACAGCATCCTGTACTTCTTCATAACATCGTGTAAGTGTGTGTGTGTGTGTGTGTGTGTGTGTGTGTGTGTGTGTGTGTGTGTGTGTGTGTGTGTGTGTGTGTGTGTATGTGTCTGTGTGTGTGCGCGTAATTATATTGCCATGATTATTACTTGTGTATATTGGTTTCTGTCTGGTTTGGTCTGGTTTAATGACATTTGGTCTTTTGAGGATAGAGGGCATTAAGGTCGATCCTCATTTTGAAAACAATATATTACGGGTTAAAGGAATATTCTGTGACATTTCATATCAATAAATGTCCTTTTTGCTGCTCTCTATTGCTGAGTGATATAACACAGTAGTGATTCAGCCTATAACAGATAAGGTTGGTGGTGCCGGGGAGGTTAGGTAAAATAGGTATGCTATGTCTTGCTAAAACATGTTATTGTGTGTCTTGTGCTTTGCTCTGCTTCCTTGTGTTTGTCTTACATCATTCTGTTCTACGATTGGTTGCTGATCAGTTAGATCTAGTGTCTGGTAGGTCTTTCCTGGGTAAAATCTTTTGGCGCACATAATGATGCGTTATACACTTCTGGCAGCAGCAAAAGTTTTTTTTTAATAAGCCACCATTGCTGAACAGACAAAGAAAAGAGCAGACATGCTGGCCACACTGTTTGATTGACAGGGGATCTCTGTGAAGAGCACCAAAGATGACGACAAAATAATAAAACAGGGATTTTGCAGATTATCACTTTTAAGGGTAAAGGTTGATGTTATGTATTTGTATTCCAATGTTGGGGTTTAGGCAATACTCAGTGGAAGGTCCTCACATGTATAGTAATACAAGTGCTTGTGTGTGTGTGTGTGTGTGTGTGTGTGTGTGTGTGTGTGTGTGTGTGTGTGTGTGTGTGTGTGTGTGTGTGTGTGTGAATGTGTGTCTGAGAGAGTCTCTGGGTACTTCAACAGGCAATTCACATAACCTCTGGTGACACTTACCGTTAGTGCAAGCAATAAATGAATTTGATTAGAGGACATGATCATAATTCTCTCTCTTTCTCTCTCTCTCTCTCTCTCTTTCGTCCTCTCTCTCTCTCACACACACACACACATACACTCCCTGATACACACTCGCACATACACAAGAATAGCCTCTTTTTCATTCCTTCTGTCTTTCTCTCTCACACACACACAAATAAACACACACACATGCAAACATATACTCTGATATACAGTACATTCACACAATTCACACAAAAGAGAAAACTGGAGATGCATTTTAATATCAGGTGGAAATGCAATCCACTTAAATCACATAGACACAATTCAGATACGAGATGAATGTTTGTGAAAAGATCAGAAATTTAGTTTTTTCACTGCATCACCAAAGCTGCAATAAAAATGTGTTCTAAATAGCCAACAGAAATTCAACCTTGGAAGGAATAAATGCTATATAGTAGTTCTCACAACAGCTGAAATTGAAACCATAAGGTTCAGGAAAACAACAAGCCCGAACACATTCTGTCCTCATATTACCTCTTACACTGGCCTGAGAAGAAGGGGAATGTTGTGATAAGCAACTTGGCCACATGATGAGTCATTTGAGAGTTATTTGCTTATCACTGATTGCACTTTCTTATGTTTTGGACCCACAGAAAGTCAAGATCAAGTCACCCTGTTTGAAGACTGAGTGATACAATGAAGGTGCATAACGGCCCTGCTACAGCCATTAATTACCTTATATGGGAGGAAGATAGCGTAAGCCTGTATACTGTACTTACACCTTCACAAAATGAACAGCAGGAGGCGCTACAACCCTGGCTGTGACTATGATGCATTTTCATGTGAACTACTGCACGTACAGGCACTGCAGGTGTGGTTACATAGACAACTTTAATGTGGGTGTGCAGTTTATGATTTAGGAACTGAATATTTGAATTTACACTAAAAGCCACTACAAACCAAGTGTTTGTGTATGTGTGAGACAGAGGGCGAGAGAGAGAGAGAGAGAGAGAGAGAGAGAGAGAGAGAGAGAGAGTTGGGGGGTGGGGGTTAGCATACACTGAAACATAAAAGTGACTATGTCCACTGTCACCAGGCCTACGCTGTCTCTCACACCTCTCTGTAAGTGAGAACATTTCTTCAGTTTTAATGTTGGCCTTATGCTGCCTTCAAGTGCTGTCGGAATTTCGCTGGTACTGCTTGGTCGCACTTGAAGGCGAGAAAACAGGAATTTCCCATGGAAGTGTTATTTCTTATGATACCTGATTTGCTAGGTGTGAAATTTAAGGGGCGGAGAGCATAGAAGCCGTGTCTACAGTCAAAATGTAGCCTATGTATTTTTTTGTCATTATCAGTTACAGGCCTGATGCCCCTTTCCTCATCTTCATTCCGCAGCTGCAACACTAAAGTAGCTCTGTGCCGCCTGGTTTATTATTCAAATAAGCCAACAGCTACCGACACTGTTGCATGGTTTATTTTGTTATCCCCGCACTTAAATGCACCAAAAAGTCGTGCTTACAACTTGGTACTCAAAAGTAGGCGCTTACGGGAAGCACGTGAAGGCAGCACTAACGCTTCCCATTTTCAGCTCGGGCCAATCAGCAGCAAGAAGGCATTTCAAGTTTTGAAGCGAGTGAGACCCAGCAGCACTGCCGCTTGTGAACCCTGTCAGGACAGGAGAGAGTGGTGCAGCTCCGAGACACCGGGTTTCCTCTGAACCTCCCACGACCTCAACGATAGGTTTAGGAAAGCCAAACTGTTATCGAAGAAGAAAGGCGTCGTTTTATTTCTATTTCCTCTTGTTTGATCTGTCGTCGAGGACTCTGCTCCTCGTCGTTGTGGACGACTCCTAACGACGTCCGTAACTAGCATTCTCGTGAACCTAGCTAAAAACAACTGTGTGCTTTTTGAAATAACTTTTAAAGCTGCGTGAACAGATCTGCGAAAAAAATAACCATCCGCCTGAAAAGGTTCCTATAATATTGCTTTGGGGAATGTTGTTTCCTGACTTGTTTGCAGAACTTCAAAACATTGCAGGTATGTTGACATAAAATGGCAAGTGATGTATACAATGCGTCTGTATCATGTGTGTATTGCTGCGGTGTAACAAACTAGTAACAAACTGATGCTATCAGTCCCATTGAGTGAGATATTAGAACAAGTGTTTCCTTAGAATTGAATGTATTTGACAGAGCTGTTTTAGAAAATCCCCATCAATAACAATGATGTTTTGTGACACATACAGTACTGTAACAGACAAGGATGTGCTCAGTGCGTATGTCGAAACGCTGTTACACATACTCCTGTTGTCATTGCATTAGTCAGTGCAGTTTCCTTCCTTCAACATTAGCCTAGTTCTCAGGGTAACATTACTACAGAATAATTACAGGAGACATAGATGTTGCACAATTCTGATATCATCGTATATTCCTAAGAACAGTAGAACAGTACTCTACAAGCTGCAACTATTTTATTGAGGCGGATGTCTTTGTGCAAGTTTCGGTCCATCCCATCTAGTTTAGCCTAAGCCCATTTACAGAACATTGTATATTCTTTCATACAGTACCTATCCTGCACCATTTTGTTAAGGCAGGTCTCTTTTGTGGGAGTCTCAGTGCGTCCTATCAAGTGACAGCCCTTCCAAGCCAGCTGGTGTGCCAACTCCAATGAACATGCCTGCCATTCACATAGTCTGCTTGAATGGAGGGACCATACCACACTGAATGAGCTCCAAGTCATACCAGCTAGCTTGATCCTTTAACCCACTGTCTTTGGACTTGGCTCACTGCCCAGAAATGTAGTGGTTGAGGGAGACTATAGTTGACAAGAGCTGGCCTCCCCTCTCCTCTCCCTCCAAGTGAGACCGAGCCCCTGAGTAGTCCCTCTGCAAACAATGACAGAGAGGAGTGAGCATTTGGGGAAGTGTTCTGCAAAACACCTGTGAAAACAAAGGGATAAGAAAGTGAGAGAAAGCCAAAGCCCAAAACGACATATGCTGAAATGGTTTCAGGACTGACTGTGTCACTCACTGTACACTCTGGGTCAGTCATTTTGTTTTTTTCCATTTCTGCTGGAGTGAAAAGGGTCAGAGTATAACAACAGACTAGATTATGTGAGTTAGCATGAGATAGTTTGGAATCAAAGTCATGTTTTTCTGTGTCAAACTGGCATGGAAGCCTTATGCAAATACATGCAAACCGCTGGGATGACAAGAGCACAGGGAGATGTATGAGGTCTGTTTGATCCCTGTGTTTAAATATGGTGGGTGTGTGTATTTTATAAAAGTGTGCAAATTCTTTGCGAGGTATAGCCTATGTGTGTCCAGCGTGATATGGATCTGCATTGCTTTCAGCAGTCATTTTTTTATGCAACTGGGATTAGCTCTAATCACTAGTCACCACCTGGCTGTATAAATACATGTTTTTGTCCAAAATTGTATATATTTTAGTGAAAATTCATCACTTGAAATTTGTCATACATCTCTAAAAATACAAGATCCAGTCTGTAAAAGTGGTATCATTTAGTCAACCAGGGAGGAATCAGTTGCCTACTATCCTTCAAAAAGTACTATAATTTTTTTTAATTTTGTGCTATCAATCATTTTGTAAGAGTAGCTGTTACTTTTCTTCGAATGGTGGATATCACAGTTTGGAATGAAACTCATGATGTGCAGCTTCACTTCAGAAGGTTCTGTTATTTGAGGTTTGCCAGACTGTAATTTTCCCATAGTAAAGCATCTCTGACAGCGGCTTGTGTCACAACGGGCTTCCCATGATCTTCCTCAACCATCAGCTGGTGTCAAGCAAGATAGGAGAAGAATGCTGAAAGATGCCGTGATAGGGCACACTGTTTGTCTATCACATTTTTTTGGGACAACATGCATTTGTGTCACATAACAGATAACAAAGCATGTTTCTTCAATACAGTATGTGTTGCCGTTAACATTGTTGTGTTGGAAAGTAACACAAAAGATGACTTTGTTGGACAAATCCCTGTCTCCACTGAGCAAACGCTAACCTGTGCAGGGCAGCTCGAACAGAACGTGTCCAAACAGGGAGTGGCTGTTAAGTTTTTTTTTGTTTTTTTTCTCTTTCACACACATAATTCTGCTGCTCTTTACCTGCCTTTTCTTTGGACCATGTAAAGATCCCAAACAAAGAGACAGAGGGTCCATTGTTGTTGGGTAGTTAAGCGAGTGTTATGAGGTAGTGGTAAGTGTTATCATTCACCTGAACGCCTCATGTCAGTCTAGGGGCGGTGTTGGGTTGCCCCTGCAGGGATCTTGTTACTCAACTCTGTGGAGAGAGGGCTTTTGCAGGGAGGAGGGGCGTGCTGTGGATGAGGGCTCCTGCTGTAGAGACTTGTCCTATATGGGGCATGGTTTACTGCATCGGAGCGGATGGGGTGGTAACATTTGCATCTGTATGTTAGTCATTTTGCTGATGCTTTTATCCAGAGTGGCTTACAGTGTGTGCAACAGTAGATCAAGCTTCAATTCCTGCATCGCCAGCATTACAAGCAAACAATAGTAAAGAGTGCAAGGGTCAGAGGCACAGTGCTTTGACAATAGATGTACAAATATCTCAGTGTCTCTAGAATGATAGAGAAGTGCTAGTTTAAGAGCTAAGCCAGAAAATCAGAATGATTTTTTATGCTTTTTAATAAAGCGTGCCAAAATACTGTCTCAGTTGAGTTAAAGTGAGAACGGATTTACTTGACCCTCACCAACAACGGAGAGCATTGCATTTTGTTGTTTGGCAGCTGTGTGTTTGAGCTGATTTTTGGCTGCCATGGGAGGACTTCCCCTCTCACTTGGAGGCCTCTCATAAGGCCTTCGTTCTGTTGCCTCACCTTTGTTTGCACCGATTCAGTTTATTTAAACTCATATTTAATCGGTCAGTGTTGCCGTTTTGCCAGCATGCTGCGATAAAGGTGAGGATTTTGTTAAGTGCACTGAGTTAATCTACCTCACACGAAGTGTTGCTCAGCTGAATAGTAAATGAGGGGATATAAAAACTCCCTCTTGTTAAATTAGGATCGTAATTTAGATTTATATGTGTAATTAAGGTTTTTAACAAGCCGCTGAGAGGAAAAGGCCTGAAATAACTGTGTACCCGGAATGGATACCCTCTGTTTAGCTCAAAATTAGCCATGAACCACTTTTATGTTTATTTTGGATCAGCAGTGTGCAACTTTGAAGAAAGTTTTTGCCTGGGTCAGCATGGATCTTTCCAAATCAAGTCAAGCTTTTGTCAGTTTTCAATGAAGCTTCTCTTATTTTACCTGCACCTGCATCTGATTGAAATATGTTCACTCTGGGTTCTTTGGCAAAATGTTTACATTTTTGGCCTCCAGTGTATTTGTGATCATATTAAGAAGACTTAAGAATCAGTTGAAAGTACATAAAAGATTCACATAAAAAAGAAACTGTGAGTGCAGACCTGTAATGAAGTTTATGCACGGAGTAAAGCAGCATTTACAGAATGATATCTATTACTGTAGTTATTGGCCAGCAAGAGATAATTTTTCAGTCTCTAGCTTCACCTGTCAGTGTTACTTAAGAAACTTGCTCCAAATGGGCTGCAAATTTGGCTGCAAAAAGTTAGGCTAAAAAAATCCACCCACTCACCCCCCTCATCCCTCCTCTCTCTTGATCTGACCCATCCTCTCTCCTCAGCACTCAGCAGGGTCCGATGTCGGCCGCCTCGCCAAGCGGTTGTACAGTACAAATATTTAGATTAAGCAGAAGGGATGTGACAACGTGAGCAATAGGAACTCCCCAGGGAAGAGTGCTAGGGGTTACCCGGAGGCTAATCTCCACTAAGACATATTTATAAACCCAGCTAGCAGTTAGAGTGGCTGGTTTCCAGCGTTGACTCTTAAGATGATAACTGTATTTGGTCAGCAACTGTACAGCCAAGGCCCATACAGATGACGTCTTTAACAAGTACAATATTCGCATAGCATACAACATATGGTTATACTTCTGACTTTCATTTGAGGTGCGCGCACATAATAGTTTCCATGCGAGGGGACAGCACGAGACCTTTCTCCTCACTACATTTCACTTTGTTTTAGCGCTGTGCCAGAGCAGGAGAAGTCTGCCTGACGCCATCGTCAAGTGAAATTAAAGGCAGAGAAAAAAAATCCCAGAGAGCTTTTGTAGTTCTTAAACCAATCACAATCCAGGGTTGTGTTCAAAACTAGCGAGTTGATGGGCAACATCTTGTGAGTATGTCAGCTAGGGTTTTATTGTCTTTGCACACATGTGAGTCACAGAAGGCAGTTGGTCGAGATACAAGGACCAAGAAGGAGACAATCAGAGTTGGCTGCCTGCCAGAAATAGCTGTCCCTCCATGAAACATCCATTGAATGAGACTAGCACAAACAAATAACAGGTCTTGGTTGTGACCATATGTAGGGATATTGTTAAAGCCTTATGTTTGGACAAAACAGCAATAGTAGGATGTCAGGGTTGCCTTGCATTGATCCTCATTTGACAAATACTCACAGTGTATCCAAATGTTACAATGCTGCTCCCATTAAGCTCATTCCCACAATTGTCTTGCCAGTAAAGGAAATTGGGTGTACAGTAGACTTGTGTTCTGCAACTGTCATTAGGTTTCTGCTGCTTGCTATAGCTCCAAAAAGTAAACTTCACAGGAATTAAGAAAGTATTCTCGTTTTCAGATGACAACCGTGTGTTTTCGGAACTCAATTCACAAGAGAACCTGAAAAACCAATAAGGGAAGTTGAAATATCATCAACCACAAACACGTCATTCTTGGCAAGCTTTACATAATGAACATCCACACCTGACGCAGACCTAGTGGCCATGCAAATTAGTTTTTCCATTCAGGAAATGTCACCTAAAGAGGGAGAAACACGTTTTGACTTTGCACTCGATCTCTGTGTACCTCAGTCAGCCTCAGGTTATTTGCTCTTCATATTTAAGGCATTTTACTTTTTACATTTTACTTTACGCATCACTCCCAGAGTGACTTTTACTGAGTGAGCAGTGAGGGGTTCAGTGACTTGCTCAAGGGCACATTTTTTGGTTATAGGTTGATCTTAATAACCATTTGCAGAATGTGCTACCATTTCAGTATGCAACTGAAACCATCAGATTAGTTTATGTCTCTGTTATTGGTCTGGCATTAAATGGTTAATAGCACTACTGTTAATACTGTATCTGTCAGCCATAACCCATCCCCCCGCAAGTTGGGAGCCCCTTAACCCCTTCGCCCCCTACTCAGTAGCATTCCAGCTGTCCAGATGGTGTCTGCTCTGCACAGTGGACGCCAGAGCTCAGAGAGAGACCCCATGACCGGGATATGCCAGATGAGTCGTTCCACCCCACTGATTTCTCCCCCCTCCTCTCTAACCCTCTCTCTCTTTCTCTCTCTGTTCAGTCTTGCCTCTTTCTTGCAGGGCGCCTCTCTGGAGATGAACAAGTTTTAAAGTCCATGCTGATAAGTTGTTGACAAGTGGAAAAGTCGAATTAGACGGTTTCCAGGGGGAGACGCAGCTCCGTAGTTCATAGAGCAAGAGTGATATTAGAGATTACTCCCCCACATTTCAGTGTTTAGCCTAGGATTTTTCAAGAAGTAGGCTTGCATGGTAATGAAGCAAAAAAATCATATCTCAATTATGTCATGAATTGGGATACATGCAGACATAGTTTATCATGTATCATAGTTTATCATAGAGTATCATGAATGGACTAATTGTTCTCCAGTTGTCATATATTTGTTTGGAGTAAACAATAAGGTGAGGTCATGCATTTTCATTACTGTTTACATTTTCTAGCTTCTTCTCTCGAACACAGTAGTTTGAAGTGTCCAAAGTCATTTGTTTGGCAAATTCTTCCACCGTGGCCGTTTTAAAATTTTTATTGGACAACAATGTCCTTTGAGTAGAGATGCACCGATTGCAATTTTCTTGGCCGATTCCGATTTCCGATTTTTTAAAAGTCTGACCTGCCGATTCCGATTTTGGCCGATTCCGATTTCCTTTCTAAGAACTATAATTGACAGCACACACAAACATTTTTGTAACTTTTCTTTAATGGAAAATTAAAATTCAATTGTATGTTCATAATAAAACATTGACTATTAATAACTTACATTTTCTCCAAAACTGCACCAGGTTACAGGACCTTCTCTCACTCTCACTCAAACAAATCTCAAAATAAAAAAGTGCTCCAGGTTACTGGACAGAGCTTTTTTGAACAAATAAAATCCAAATGAAAATGAATTGCAGTATATCCCACTTTATACTTTCCCGAAAGAAAACAGGTGCAACAGATCTATATAACAACACACGGACTATTACTATTATGGACTATTATACAACAGGTAGTTCCGACCAAGCAATCTGATTGGTCAACTAGACATTTAGAACGTGATCAAATCAGCATGACAGCACACCTAGCCGTGCTCATCACTAAATATTACTCCGCCATATTATCATACAATATATTTAAATATAACGCTACGCTAACTCTGTTCAGCCTTGATGTTACAGACGCTCTGCCACCCATCAGCTGTGCACGGCGCTACTAGCTTAAAAATACATGTGAAGTTCGCGGACGTAGTAGCTAAGTCTGTCCATGGAAAAAATATTTTTTTCAGCAGATATCTTAGTTACAACAAGATTGAGCTAGCAAGGCAGTTTTGTGTTTATATGTGTCGTATTTATTCAGTTTGGGAAATCCCGCGATCTCTAGAAAGCATTAGCTCCAGTTGGCTGGCTGACTCAACAGGGACTAGAAATCGTCTCTGTTGCTAGGTCGTAACTAAGGCTCCGCCTACTTGCTGGAGTAGTAAACTAGGTTCCATTACATAGGAGTCTACTGACGTGACTGATTGTTTCCAGTTATTAGTCAGACCCCAAGTATTTCCAGGGAAACGGAGATAACACTAGCAAAACGTTTTTTATTTTGAGAGTGAATTGCCCCACAATATGAATACATTTTGTTTGTATCTTTTATTTTGTTGGTAACTGTTGTATAATCGCAATATTACACTCGAGGGTGTGCGTTACCGTCATTATTGGCACCACAGTGATGCGGTCAGGACCGAGGCGCTTGCGCCGAGGTCCGTAAGCATCACGGTAACGCACACCCTCGAGTGTAATATTGCTTAATTACAGCGGAGTTTTTACCGTTGTCTTAAATTTGACCGGCACAGAATCGGATATATGAGACTGATCGGCCGGTCACCGGTCATGGCCGATCAGCTGAAAACCGGCCGATTCCGGTCACCGGCCGATCGATCGGTGCATCTCTACCTTTGAGCACACTAGGAAGAAAGTGGGGCCAGGAATTAGTAGAATAAATACTGGAAGTACACAAGGAAGTAGTAAAAAATTAATCAAAACATCTTCAGCTTGTTCTACTCACAGTGATTGACCCAGATTAGCTTACACACATTGGCCACAGCCTTGCATTGAGTGCACTGATAAGGTCCTGGACAAATTGCATATTTTTCACTCTTCCCACCAAGTTTGGCAAGTTTAGTGCACTAGTGTTGTTGGAGCGAGGCAATGCTTTCCGTAAATCAGTGGCAAACATGTGTACCAAAGGGAGGTGATTGGGGTAAAGGTAGGTGCTTTCGCTGTAGCTACTACATCTGTCCTATAAACAGCCTGTGTGGGTGTTTGGGTCTGGCCTACATTAACTCTCTGAAGGGAATCCAACTTAGTACATTGTGTGTGGTGTGTGCACGTGCGTATGCGTGCGTGTGATCTGCTAGCTAGATAAAGCCCCATAAACCCCACCCTGCCTACTCCTCACTCCAGCCTCTGTGATCACAGCCTAGTAGGAAAGCGAATGTGTGTATTTGTGGAAGCCTGTTTTGTGTTCTAAGATTGCATGCCAGTGTGTGTGTGTGTGTGTGTGTGTTCTATGTGTGTTCTGTGTGTGTGTGTGTTGCTTTCCCGTACGTCACATTTAATGGCTCCTTTGAATGCAGCAAACAGAAAGCCGGAAGGCTGGGACAAAGGACTAGCCAAAAAAAAAAAAACCCACTCCAAAACAAACCGAGGAAAATATTTATACACACACACTTGTTCTTCTGTGTTAAACCTCATAGCTTCATTGAGCATTTGGAATACATAAGCTGTTGTCTCTCTTAACAAAGACTTCAAGGCACAGCAGAGGAAGCAGCACGCTTTCTTTGCCCGGTGACAAGCATTGTTGGTTCCGCCACAATGCCACTAAATCTCAAGCAGGTCAGTTCATACAGTTGTTACAGTGTCAGTTACAAAGGCAAAGCAGACTGCAGGCATGAGTAGCCGGGAGGTTGTTATGTCAACTGCCTTATGGGTGGCTGGCTACAGTCAGCAGGACTTCTGGTAAAGGGGATTTGGGGGAGTTTGTGTGTGTGTAAGAGGGAGAGAGAGAGAGAGAGAGAGAGATGGATTAGTCTCAGGCCCTGTTTTTGCCCCATCCTCCTCCTCCTCCTCCTGCAGCAGACCCCATCCTCCCTCCACCCCCCGTACCAGCAGACTGGGGCCTCTTGGCACCCTGGAGACACATGCCCCACAAAGCCATCACATCCACCCCCACAAAAGCCCCTTCTCTCCACCCTCCTTTCCATCTTCTCTCGCCTCTCTCCCCCTCCTCTAACCTCTCTAGTTCTCTCCGTTCTCCTATTCTACCCCCCTTCTTCTCTTCTGCGCTCTACTCTCCCTGTTCCCCTTTTCCGCATGCTACTCAACCCCCTCATACGCTTCGTCCTCCTTCCGCTACTCTCCCCGCTTCTTTTTGTCTCCTCACCTCCCCTTCACCCTCTTTTTCTCCCCTTTCCTTACCAGCTCAATCCCAAGGAAGAGTTGAGTCATGTCAGTGGAGGGCTTCTTCCACGTTAGAACAACACACCCCTTCTGTCAGCGTCCTCCTCTCAAGCACTCTATTAGTGGAGGCCCACTTTAGCAGGATGGTGTTGAAAAGCTCTGCAATTGCAATTAAATCTTCATTCTGCCTATGGTTGCAGGCAGGGCCCTTAAACCAGAATAAGTGCAAAAAGATGGCTTTATAATGAGAAACACATTGGCTACTCAATATGTGGTCGATTATTGTAAGAGGGTGGTTAAAAAAACACGTGACACACAATAGACCCGCCCCCTTCTACAGTGTTTTCAGATGCATTTGTTGGGTTGAATGGATTGGGTGTAAGCCACTGCTTAGCACATGTAAAAGGTAGGGTTATTGGATTAGGGACTAATGACCCACGCTCAAGCCTATCTGCTCTTACTCGCTAGTCACATGACCTGGCAGCAGTCACACACACACATACGACATACATACTGTACACACTGCAGGAATTGAGAGAGGGCACACACTTTTCCCGCTGCCCAGTGATATGCCAGACTTAGCCTCTCTGTTATGTCACTTTTGAATGCATAGTGAACATAAAAAGGTAAGATTGTGTTTTCCTTGAATCCCTGACAGGACTTTTTATGACTTTTTTTTTACACTGCAATAAAGGTGCAAAGACTTGGGAGACGAGGGAGCAAACGTAAGCCACTGGAGTCCGTTCAGAGGCTTAAAGCAAGGAAATATCACTTTTGGAAGTCCTTCAAATGTCCGCAAGGAAATTACTGCTTGACGGTTCTGCACTTCAGAATATACTTAATAGTCCATCTTTATGCTGTCCTCCTTAAGGGTCCTTGAACCTAGTCCAGAATCCCTAAAAACTGCAACCGCTGATGAACTTTTATGAAAAAGGACTGGAAATCTCGCTGTTTTTGCCTGCTGCCCCTGCGATCCGTGCATTGGCACCTGGTTTTCTCAGTGGAGCAAAGTTTCCACTCTCCACCCTCTTCCCTTAGGAAGAATGTGTGTCAGAAGCTGGCTCTATCTTTAACTGCCTCCTCTCTCTGTCCATGGTGAAGGAGGGTTGATGTCTCTGTGTCTTAAAGCCTCTGTATTTGACTCTCGCGGCAACTTTATTTGGATTCCTGGATTTTTATGGTGGCAAAGCGTTGTCACAATAAAATAATTGCTGGCATTCAGAGGCACAGCCTTCTTCAAGCGTGAGTAAACTTCCAAACTTGCAAATTTTAAATCAAACATCTGTCAAATGGGATCAAGTGTAAGACTTTGATGATGAGCAAGAGTTTCAAGATAAAAAAAAGATGAGATAAAACCAGTGATCCCTGTGGGGAGATTGAGTAAAAGCTGAAGTGAAATGATGCTGAATCATTTTCTTGACATGATTATTGCATGACGAAGGAGTGACTGGACACACTGATACCACAATTGCTATCGGTGGTTGGCTGGTAGCTGTCTTTGTTCCATTAGTGCTGTGACCCCTATCATTAGACGGATGACTTATAGGGAGCTGTGGGCACTATGGTCAAACTGAAAGAAAGAGTGTCTCTCATAAGACATTAATAGTTTGCTAAACAGAGCTTGCATGCAATGGTGCTTGGCCCTGGGCCATGACTAAACCCCAGGCTATCACTCTGTGTCTTCAAGCTTCAGTTTTGGCACTCCTGTTGACTCATTATATGAGAAATCCCCAGATTTTTTTATTTTTTTATACAGTCAGTATTCCATGCAAATCCACTGTGTATAAGCTTAGGGTGTTGCCTGCATTCCTGCTCCATACTCTTGTGTGGACACGTGAATTCTGAAGGAATCCACCAACTAATGGACTACAGGTCAGCATTTGCCCCCCCCCCCCCCCCCCCCCCAGGCAGTTTTCTGCCTGGCCCTTGTCTTGCTATGAGTAGAATGAACCCTTGAACTGATGTTTAAGGTATATACTCTCTATATACAGGTGTTTTCCCATAAGGACTCCCAGTGCTTCACACGTGCAGATAGTGACACCAGTGGGCTATGAGTAATGAGGATGGGGTCTATAGGTGAGTTTGGAACCTGTAGTGTTATGACTTCCCTGCTGCCCTCCTGTCTTTTAGTGTGAATTTATGCAGAAGTTGTCAGGTGCTCCCAGCTCTGAGTTTCACTTTCTTGTCTTTTATCACAATGCTAGACTGAACTGTGGAAGGACTAAGACAAGTTCAATTTGGCCTATTCCCACCTTTTAAGCATTCACATCATATCTCTCTCAAATAAGTTATAATCAACTCACTAGTCCCTATCAAATTGCAGCAAATTCTGTCTATACTTCGTTAACTTTCTGCCGGGTGCAGGGAGGGATGTTGATTCTGAAACTTTTTGCTAACATAATGAGAGATTTCTCAAAAAGTGTATTTTATGAGCTTTCTACTTAAATACCTCCTCTCCCTAAAGGTCGAGTTATGAAGTTCTGACCTCAGTGTTGTTGAGTTAAATTTGTAACCGGGCAAAAAGATAAGGGGACTTTAGATACAGGTAAACTGCAGGACTCGCTCATATGGACATAGATAAAAGGGTGAAAACTCTCCCTACACATTTCAAATCCTTTTAGAACCCTCTGGGATGTTGCAACATCTCCCTTGGTGGTATATTAAATCTTTTAGTACATATTTGCAGGTAAACAAAATCAATATAAAAAGCATGACTGGTTTAGAGCTCTCAGATTTCCAAGAGGAAATGATGATACTGCCTCTGATACTCATTTGAGAGTGAGGGGGAAATATGGCTGTTGAACCCTTTAAAAATCGGTGCGCTGTCCTTGCCTATCCCTTCCCTCAAGGCAGCGTTGGACATTTGCCCAGTTTATGAGTACAATTCTCGGATTAATTGAGCTTTTATGAAGAAGGATATGGGGCGTGCTCAGGAAGTGACACACTTGGCCGTTGTTGAGACAGAGCTTCCTCTCATAGTCTGTAACAACTCCCAAGGGGCAACAATAGGTCAGAGATCATAACAGCGATTGGAAACAGGGCTCGGATTGTTTACATGCACGCGAAGAGCAGAATTAATATCACTCATCTGAGTTAGCTGCTCTAACTGGCAAACTGGCATTAAAAGATATGGAAGAAGACAGATATGCGGAAATCATCAGTGAAAAAGACATATTTGTGTCAAGCTGTATGTGCCCAGACGTGTTTTTCATGTTCTGTCCATCAACAAAACCTCAAATTGAGATATATGTGGCATTGAGTGCCGTCAGATCTGTCAGAAACAACAAGCTCCACCTAACGCTGATGAAAATGGATGAGGTAAAAATTGTAAAGAAAAAAAAAAAAATCACCTTTAACGTCTGCTTTTTTTGGAACATTTTAGGACATCGGACCTTATTGAGAGCTCTCTGAATGTCTTTTAGCTCTGCATGTTCCTGCTCGTTCCATCTATCTGTCTTTCTGAAGAAATAACCATAAATAGGTAAAGAGGAAAAAAAAAAACACACCTCCCAAAACAAATATCTTTGGGTGAGTTCACCATTCGCTGATAGGGGCGATGATTTCTCATGTGTGACTCACAACTTCGTCCCCCTTGTTGCTTAAAATAACAGATGTGGCTTCCAAACAAAGCAGCCTCTTTGTTTTGGATCTCCATGGTCCAGCTTTTAGCGTACTGTTTAGCAGTCCTTTTATAGGTAGTGACCTAGGTGCATTATGTAAGGGTGTGCATAGTCCTGAAATCAACATCGAACCTCAGGAACCTTTTGCCTTCATAAGGAGATTCACATGCTTTGCTTTGGGTTGGAAGGTTAATTCAAGTTCACTCAAGTTAATGATGACGACATTAGTTCTTGCCTAGGAACATGGCTACTCGCCTAACACGGGTCAGAGCATCACAGTGTGCCGCTCTATCAAAGATACTTTCACTGTAATATTCTTTGGATTGAGTTCACGACCTAAACAAACCACACTTTATCTTGAAATGTTCATCTTTTTAAACCTAGACCAGCAATGTGAAATGACTCCCAGTCAGGATATCCTGTTCTTTTTGAACCATGCAGCTACTTAAAGGCTCCAGGCTGGAAAGTTATGGATGCACCGCTACTAATTGATTAGGCCTACATATTTAATAGGCTATTTGCTCCTCCCTTTACTGTATGTAGTAAAATCCCTTTTAAGGTTTAGCCTCCTCAGCTCTACTTCCATCCTGTTCTTGATGTGTAAAATGAATTTTCATTAATAAATGCCTGTGTGAACGTATATAAATATTTGAGCAAACAAAATTCAAATGTTTGAATATGTGAAAAAATTTAGACAACTAGATCTCCACTGGTTGATTGAATGCTGTGACAAAAGAGGGTCAAAACTCAAACCAGCCATCTCACTATGCAATTGAGTTTTGTGTGCGCTTGTTTCGCCTTCTCACATGAGCAGCTGCGCAACCACAAACGAGGCCGCACTCAAACATTCAGAAATTAAATATAAATCTAAATACAAATCTTTTCTTGCATGTGGGTTGCATGTAGTTGTTTGAATTTTTTCACACATTCAAACATTTGAATTTTATATGGCTTGGATACTTACAGTATATCCTGGTAGTTGGACTAACTGGACTGTAAATAATCTATGCTCATTTGTAAATTTAGTTTAGTAGTAAGGACAGATGAAGAATTGTTATTGTTAGTGCATTTTTCTGTGGGTGGGTATAGGGTGGACATTTCCCAGGAGTGTCGGTGTCTTCAACATCACAGAGGCTTATAACAAGGACCAGACACCGTGTAATTGTAAAGTTACAGTTTGTGGTTATACAATGTCCAAACTTTCACAAGGGAGGCACTGTGGTCCCTCATTGTTTAGCCAAGCGCTGTTATGTTAGGTGGAGGAGGGCTGGGTCAGGTCAAGGTGAAGGCACACATACACACACACACACACTGACACATTTCCTGTGTAATATTTCAAAGACATATTTTTAAGGGGACCAAGAGTCATGATTTTGTTTTGGCTTTTACAGCCCAGCAGGTGGTTTTGGGGGTGAAGGGGCGCCTTTGGAGATTTGTGCAAGCCTGTCATCATTACAGAAACATTCTTGGAGTGAGGTCATTTATTCTACCTTATGACCCACCTCTCCTTTTCCTCCCACCTCCTTTTCCTCCCACTCTTTCCCTTTTCCCTCTGTCTCTCCTCAACTCTCTCATCACTAACATAACTCTAATACTTTCTCCCATACTGCTGTTCCTGACTATGAGCTATTAAATGTGAGATCCTATGTGATGAATTAACCCTTGCCCTCTTACTGTAGGGATCCCAGAGGGCTGCTTTAAGTTCCCCTGCCCACACCCCTGCCCCCCCCCCCCTCTTATATAAACATACCTCCATCCACCAATCACCCTCTTCTCCAGCTCCTGGGGTGTGTAGGGGCCGAAGCCCCAAAGCATCGTTAGCATACTTGCGCTGTGAGATCGGCTACGTCTGTGGAAAAGCCCTTGTGTTTTGTGTGGAGCAAGCAGAAACTGCGCACACATAACTTTTATTGCCGGTGTCAGCTGTGGATGCGTTTAAGTGAGTTTGCAATTGTAGAACCCCTCCATCGCCAGCCGTGTGGTTTTCTGCCCTGTGAGCTCATGCACTGTGCTTGTCGTTGTAAATACAGAATCATTACGGGGTTGGACGATGCTCAAGTGGCGATTAGGCCAAGGCACCAACCCTTCAATTAAGCAAGAAATAAAATAAGATGAAGAAGAATATATTATTTGATGTTTCTCTCATTCTCTCCCTCTTGCTCTCCCTGCCTCCCTCCTTCCCTTTCCAGCTCGCTCCATGTGAGTAGACTGAATAGAGGTTATATGAGAGTCTCAGTGCGGTGCTTTGCCAGCCAACTTGGGGGATGACTTGTCTTTGAGCAGAGCTGGCTGACATCATTCTCACGGGGGGGTTGTTAGCTGAGACAGGGCTGGGCTTGGCTTGGAGCTCCGCAGCTGAGGCAGTTATAGCTAGTTTCCTATGAAAGCTGAAGAACTATAAATCTTTGTGGTCCACTCAACTTTGCAGATTTCTGAGAGCCTGTCATAGGGAATTATACCATACAATGATGACTTATTAATGATGTTGGCCTGTCTTTTTTGCAGCACTGGGATGATGTTGATGGAGTGAGACATTTCTCTCCAGAGAGAGATCCACAACAAAGCTAATCAGCAAATTTGGATTAGGACGTTTGAAGAAGCCACTCAGTTGGTTGCATTCAGTGAAGAAAAGGTGGGTCCTCGAACCCCTGAACTCTGACTGCATTTGAATCGAGGGGTCAACAAAATGGATGGAATAGATACCTTGCAGAGCTCTTCCCTGGAGACCAAGGCCGAGCGGATCGCCCGCTACAAGGCCGAAAGGAGGAGGGAGCTCGCCGAACGCTATGGCAACACGGAGGAATTCACCTCAAAATATGTCCGTAGGGACAGGAAAATTGGCGACTCATCAGAAACGGTCTCTTCAGTGACCAAGGAGAAGGACAAACATGAGGATAATGGATCAGAGCAGACTTATACCAGGAGGGGCCTCCGAAATAAAGTAGCAGAACCTGTGGAGCACGCTGATAGTGAGTCCTCCCAGGACACAGCGGGCATTCAAGTTAAAACAGACACAATATTATCCTTGAAATCAGAACCTGCCTCTTCTCATTTCAGGTAAGTTTATTCACATTGTCTTTGGTTTAAAATAAATACCCACCTTTATCCCCAATGGTTTATGCAAGGTCAGTCACAGTACTCCGGGGTCAAAGACTAAGCCGATCAGGGATAGCGACACATTAATACTAGTTGAGCCAAGGATAACTTCTAAGGAAGAGGCTTTTATATGATCATCATCAGTCATTTTAAATGTTCATGTAGGTATTTCAATATTGACTCCAATTACAGCACAGGCAGAGTGCTGTGGATTAGCTATTTAGCCTAATAGATATCATAAGATAAAGATAAGATTGTACTTCATTGATCCCCTAGGGGAAATTCCGGGCATGATAATACGGGCATAATTTTACATTTACAAGTCTGCTTTGAATATCTTGTCTGGAGGCGGCACAAACCTCAGATCCCTCCCTAGTAGTGGCATGACAGCCAAGTAGCTTCTATCTGGAGGATGCCTTGATTTTAGAGAGCATCTGTAGTTCAGCAAGTACAGTATTAGGATTATGAAACTACTGAGCAAAAGTAGCTGGCTCCAAGTGAGTGAATAGGAGGCAGCTAGCCGGCACATAGTGAACACTTAGTGCTATCTCCTCTTTGAAGTAAACACCACTTCTAACATTTCCAAAATTGGCCATGTCTGGGAAGCGGCGGACTGCCATATGTTTTTTTGCCATGGCGTGTTTTGCTCCTGTGACACGCAAGCTGCTTGTTTTGGTTCAATTTACAGTCATATGGAGGAATCTGAATGTTTAACATGTCTGGGAATGACAAACAGGACTCATTGGTCTAGGGAGTGATTTGGGAGATTTTTTGAGTTTTCTCATTAGGTGCCAGGAATGTCCTGAGCACTGTGCATAGATACAGCAAAACATGTCCTGTCCTGGTTTTGGGGTTGTTTTTGCTGTAATCAAGATGGGGATTCTGCTGAGTGCACATAGCCAGGCTTGTCTGATCCTGACAAGCAGCCCGAGGGGATGAGGGGAGGGGAGAATAGAGATGAACAGACTGTAGAGAACAAGTAAGAGTTTGGTGGTTCTGGGGAAGGAGGGGTCTTTGAATGTGTCTTGACACAACATCTGTCAAGTGTTCATGCCCTGTGCTTATTGAACCAAGAAATGTGATTGACAGCCTGTTAGATGTTATCAACCAATTATTTTATTAGATTGGAAAAGACATGTCTTGTGTTGCAATACTCTTGCAAAAGAAGTGCGTGGTGTTTGACAGGTTGCAGCAGATCTCAGATATAGTGTGCTATATTGCTTTCCTGATAATCTTTAACAACAGTGGAGGTTGGGATTTGTTTTGGTTTTGGTTCCATGTCTGCACCAACCTTTGTCACAGTTTTAGTTTGAGTGCAGGGTTTAGTATTGAAATTGATCCTGTTTATACCTTATTTTTATGAAAGAGCCAATTCTAAGCATCAGTCTTATGCTTAATGGTGGATATGGAGGAAATCTGGCTAAATTAGGTTTTTTTTTTTACACAGTATTTAATATTTCTTCTTGCAGTGATGGTAATTTTCTTGCTGTGTAGTCCCACTACTGCTGAATGACTAGGCCTATTTGGCAAAACACTGGAGGATAGTCGCACAAAAGTTATAGACTAGCCTACACTGTCAATTACAGAGAGCAGGAAGGCGGGTTGACAGGATGATGTGTTTGTCTTGCATGCCTGTCACTTCGGCTACTAATCTAGTCAGTCCTGTTGTGACATTCGCTGTGTCGCACTCCAACTGTACAGCCTTGTATGCAGGCACACAGAGGCATCATGTAGGACTATACAGGGAAGGCTGTCTGGACACCAATATTATTAGGCAATAATTGTCTGTTTTTTATCAGCAGCTCCTCAGACGTTATTGGTCTTGGAAGCATTTTCACCATCACAGTGTTTCCATGAGCATTAAGCATCTTTCTTCCATTTAAATGAGGAAATCAGTTGAGTGTGGTTGATTCTATTTAGCAGCTGTCACGTACAGATGTAAAACAGGAAATAATTTCCTATTTTATGTATTGAAATGTACCTTCATTCAATATAGAAATGTATGGAGAAAAAAAAGTATTGTTTTAAAACCAGTAGCTATTGGATTTGAAACCAGACCTAGTTGTCAAGGTCAGGTCATTTCACCCACATTCACTGAACCTTCTCAGGCGACATGTTTGTGTGTCTGGAACAGGAATAGCAATAAGGAAACTGGAGCCCATCTCTCCTAGTGATAATGAAAACAAGTCTGTCAACAGGTTTATCTGCCACTGACAGGCATCCTGCCCTCGCTAAATTTACAGTTGAATGGTTACATTCCAAGACGCTGTATTTCATTCTTAGAATAAATTATTACTTGGAATTCATGCTCTATAATTGTATAAGTACAGATCCTGTATTGTCCCACAACCTAATTAAGTATTAGTTAATTTGGATGTAATCTCATCTCTCTGGCTCCCTAGTTGATCAACTGCCTTAATCTCTTCTATGGAGAATACATAGCCTATATAGAAGCATTCTCCAGAGTTGTGTTGTCTTATTCTTGTAAAAAATAATAGCTATAGCTAATGGCTGTTACCACACATCACTGTTGCGCAGCAGTCCATGCAAACTGATCAAACGCAGAAGTATGTCTCTTATCATGTGGCATCATCTGAATCCATTTGCATACAAGAGGTGTGTGAGAAACAAGTTGAGATGTGAACTTTTAACAACTTTTACTTCCTTCTATTAGGCTAATTACATTCTCTCTCCCCAACAAAGTTAGTATTTGGTAGGGATAAGCCTTAACATAGCTAATAACTTCAATGATTTTCTTAAAGGAGTTTTACTTAAATGTGAGCAATGATTCTGTTTGAGTATGTGTCAGATGATAGATATCTGGAACACAGTTTTTGATTAGTTTTCCTCTATTTTTGTGGCCAAATGTGCATGTTCACATGTGCATATTGCAGCTGGTGAGTGGCCTAATGTGCATTAATACCTCTGTCATACTGTAGGCCCGTGCTTCTCTCCTTGTGTGTGTGTGTGTGTGTGTGTGTGTGTGCGTGTGTGTGTGCATGTGTTCAGTCTGCTGTTATTTAGCGCTTGTAATAAACACCAGTAATTGTGATGCTGGGGTGCGAGGATGAGTCAAAAGCCTCCAGTTCTGAACAAGAACACAGGGATTTTAGGCTAATTATTGTTTACACGGCTGAACCATTACTGTATGTTGCTAAATCAGAGCTGCCTGCGGCATGAAGGCCCGAGCTTTCTTAGAGTTTAGCAAGCAAATTGGAAACAAATCGTCACCACATGATGGCAAAAAAACAAAACCACCAGGGAGTCTTATTTTACACCAGCAGAACTATTTTAATATTCCTCCATTATTCTATTCTTTCCCATTGCACTGCACAGTAATATTGCTCCTTTCTTCCCTAGTGTCTCCCTCTCTTGCTCTGTGTGTGTGTGTGTGTGTGTGTGTGTGTGAGTGACATAATTTCAAATAGAGCAAGTGAGAGAAGGAGTTTACTGTGTGTCTAAGTGTATGATTAATGACTTGACTGCTTGGATTTGGCTGTCTGTTTAGCTTTTCTCTCTCCTTCCACTTCCCCTATCGTTAACTCTTCATTACTCTCTCTATATTGCTGCTTTTCTTCTCTTCCTCTCTTTCCAATGCCTGTTCTTTTCTCCTTTATTCTCGCCTGCTCTCTTCTCTCTTTTTTTCCCTTGTTTTTTTTTGTAATCTTTTCTTCCCTGGTTAGTTTTGATGGTAGTGTGGAGCCGATGCGCGTGGCTCCTCCCCTCCAGCCGCCAGTCAAAGAGGGGGCGGGGTCGACCAAGCGTCGCCGAGCCCTGCGGTTGCTAAGGGGGGTGTCGGAGGGAGGCTGCCTGGCTTACAGGCGTTTTGAGACACAGGCGGTGTCAGCCGTGGAGATCGCCCAGAGCCAGGGGTACGCCTGCAGACAGACTTTCTAAGAAGCTTGTAGTGAGGAAGTATACTGTAGCGGCATAGCGTGGCATAGTATAGTGCTTTTACCTGTGTGGCTCAAGTGAAGTAGGTTATGTGATACTGTATGATCAGTTTGAAGTTTGTGTCTGTGTACACAGGTTTGTGCCTCTCTGTTACACTATCCTCTCCACTGTACCTACAGAACATTGTGATCTTCCATCCCATCTCCCCACCTCTCCCACAACACCCCATCCAAAATGTCCACATTGACCTTCTCCTTGCATTTTCAGATTTCCCCCTACATCATACAGCTTGACTCGGGCCTGTCAGGCCAACGCTGACAAATGTCTCCCCAGAAATCGAGCCCAAGGCATGTCTTAACCCTGACTAAAGCCCACAATTACTCAGAATTTCCCAATAGGACATTTGGTCTTAACATTACTTTTCAACAATGTTTTGGAAAGCAAACTTGACCCCAACTTACAGGAAATTCAGCCTAACCCAATCCAGGCCCACCGGGTTTAGTCAGAGCCTAAATATGGCCTAAATACCAGGCTCTACAGCCCTGTCTAGGCTCCCCCTCTTCAGTTCACCTTTGACCCCTCCCAGCTGTCCACCGCGACTCACCATTGTGTTTAAAGCAGCCCTCTCCTCTGCTCCTGTTACATCATCGCTGCTGCCTCCCAGGCAGCTGCTCTCCCCATCCATATTTAACGCCTATTACTTAGAGATGAATGGCCATCTTCAAATGCTATGCTACACAGGCACTGCTGTTATATCATTTTCAGTATGGGGTTGGGAGAGCAGCATAAAAGCATGAGTAGATGTTGTAGGATGCTCGTCATGTGAGGCACGGTAAGTGGCGTTCTGCAGCGCTGTTGTTACTGCAGTAAGCATAGTCTACATGCTGTATTTTGCTTGATCTGAGAAAATGTGTGCGTGGTTGTGTGTGTGTGTGTGTGTGTGTGTGTGTGTGTGTGTGTGTGTGTGTGTGTGTGTGTGTGTGTGTGTGTGTGTGTGTGTGTGTGTGTGTGTGTGTGTGTGTGTGTGTGTGTGTGTGTGTGTGTGTGTGTGTGTGTGTGTGTGTGTGTGTGTGTTGCATGCAAACATGTTGCATGCAAACAGTTTCTATCTGCTGTTGTTGAGTGTACATGTATGGATTACAGTGCTGTATGTCTGACTGCACATACTCATGTTTCTGTCTATTTTGCAAGCGTTGTAACAGTCATGTCATTTTTGTCATCACTTCAGTATCTCAGAGTGTGACCTCATTTGTCTCTCTCTCTCTCTCTCTCACTCCTAGGCTGCTGGAAACTGACGACTCGGAGGAGCCAAAGGGTAAGAACTCTCCTCTTTCACTGCACTCAAATCCTCTTTTGTGCTGCAGACACTCCTTTATTTCCCAGCTCTTTGTAGTGCTCCCTATCGCTCAGTGTTCAAGGAATAAAGAGCTTATTACTGATGTCAGATCACCTAGCTGGCTTATAGATGTGGGATAAAGAGGGCTTTTTAATACCGTGCCACTGAGGTGGAATGAAAGGGAATGACAAATGTTCCGATGTCATTGGCTGTATTTTGTTCGGTGTGTGTGATTTAAAGTGAATGTTTTGCCTCAGGGGATGGTTTTCTGTGTCAAAAGAGGGGAGATGGCGCTGGGCACGTGTCTGCAGAGTGTTTGTTTGAAAGACAGTGAGTCAGTGTTCAGCCAACGACCATTAAAAAGTTGAATTTATAAATGGACCGCTGGCTGCCCTCCTGACCACCTGAGCCCACAGCCTGAGAGTCTCTCTGTCTGCCTGCATGCGTCTCTGCTAACCTGCCTGTCTGTCTCTATGGCTGCCTGCCTGTCTGCTTGTTTGCTGGTCTATCTGCCTATCTGTATTTTTTTTTTTCCATCTGTCAGTCTTTCTGATTGTCTGCTTGCCGGTCTGTCTGCCTCCATGCCTACTTGTCTGCCTTTCTCTCTGTCTACCTGCCTGCCTGTTCTGGTTTTCTGCTTTTCTGTCTACTTGCCTGTCTGTGTCTCTGTCTGCCTGTCCAGCTGCCTGTCAACCACCTCTACATCACACTAGCAGGTGTGTGTGTGTGTGTGTGTGTGTGTGAGAGAGAGTTGTGTCTGACAGATGGGAAGGTCACAAGAGCAGGACAGCAAGGAACCTGCAGCATATTGGGACAGGTCTCATTTGCACAACAGGTTATTTATTTTTTTTTACCTCCATTTAAACCAGGAAGTCTGGAACAACAAGTCCTAATGATTTTCAAAGGAACACTGTTTTCTGAATAATAGCTTGAAGACAATAAGCATTTCTTTCTTGAGACTTTTTCCAGCATTTCTGCCCTATTTGATATTATGCACAGAGACGGGAGAGGTAACACAGGAGAGAGACGTAGGTTGTGAGGCAGATTGGAACCCATGATGTTGTGTGTCTTTATTTTCAACAAAGCCTATTAGCTTTGAATGAGTCTTATTTGAGTCTTTTTAACAGTTTGATAGGATCAACATCATCGTTAATTGAAATGATGCAGATTTTTCTTATGGCTTTATGAAATAAAATGCTTGACAACTGAGGTGCTTACTCACCTCTTGCCACTGGTGATGCATGAAAAGTTTTTCATTGCAGCAGCATAGGCTCTGCATGCTGTGCCCAATGTATTAAGCTGGTTCTAATCTATGATCATAGGCTGTGAAATTCAAAACACAACGTCAGAAATGAACCGGCAATGCCAGATGGATGACATGCCTACGCTGCTAACGTTCTGCCGACTGCCACAAATTGTTTCATACTTTTTACGGCATACGTGCAACGCTTTCTTGAATTGAAACTTTTTTTTTTCAGTGGCTGATCAATTGGTGCACCCCTAGTTAACACAGTTAGCACAGAAGACCCAAATATTCAGTCTTGCCCAACTTCAATGCCACAATTCAAGAGGTATGTTAAGTTATGAAGAAAGCAAAGGTTGGACAGGACAGGAAATTAACTTACTGGCGGATTCCAAAGTTCCTCAGATGTTTTCATGATTTGACCCAAAAAAATGCATTTTCCACATAGACGATTGTTACCTGAGCGTTGGCAATGCATTCACTTGGCTGTTAGTGCTTCCTCTCCAAGCTGGCTGGCTCCAAGCTGACTTGGTTCTCTGAGCCAGAACGCCCCTCATGGTCACATTGTTTCCCCGACCCCTCAGCTGTTCCACTCACCAGCAGTGCATACTAACATCTAAGCGGTCAAAATAATGGCACATATACTGTACACCTTCACTTGGTGTAGATGATGTTTCCAAGTGCACCTTGCCATACTCATACCTGCCTCAGTACAGAATGTTTTTCCAGTGTATTTTCTGCACACTTTGGTTAAGAAAAGGTATGCTGTCCAAAAAACAACAAAAAAGAAATGAAAGAAACCAGCAAAATGAACAACTGAGGTGACTGACTCTTCTGACTATTCTTTTTGTACTATTGGGGTGCCACTTCTGTCTTTGTTTCTGAGGTTAATAGTTTAGTTTATGGCAGAGCACCCAGCAAGAGTTTTTTTGGAGAAGCCTGAAGCATCATGCTTGTTTTTCACTGTGCCATACCCATTGCAGGCCACAGTACTTGTTCAATGGAAAAAAACTATTAGGCTATCCCTGTGGCAGGAATAAAAAGCGAGAAGAAAATCCTGCTGAAAAGCGTTTTATGTGTGAATTTTGATCCACTCTGCACCGTTCCCCAGAGCCTGCTGGGTAATATTCACATTAGCCCTTACTCCATTGGTCACTGCCAGGACTTGGGGCGTATCCGATTAGCTCTCCAGGGCTGGAACTGAGAAGTCCCGTGAGATGGATGAGAATACTTATGGAAGAATAAGGAGGTTTTTCTATCCCTTGAGTTTTTCTTTTCTTTTTCTTTTTTTTACCTCTCACAGACGTTGGATAGTGGATGATGTGAAAGGGCTTGGACTGAAGTCAAAACCAAAAGAGTACACTATGAGTAGAATCACCAGTCTGCAATGCTTAATGTTTCATCATCTGAACTAAATCATGCTGAGTTTTGGACAGCAGGGGATCTTGGAAAGATGACGCAAAAGCAGGCTGTTAGGCTTCAGCGAAAATCTTCACTGGAAAAAAGGGGGTTTTCTTTGAGATGTGCCATTGTTTTGGATTTGGATTTATTTTTATGTCTGAGGAAGACCATTTTGGCATCACATTGTCATGGCAGTAAAACTAGATTTACAGTGGGAGAATGGAATTGAGCGTGTTGACTTAACTCTTTTGTGTTGTTGTGGATTACAATAAATTTTAATGATTTCCGTATGTTCAGATTAGAAGATGACATTCTCGCGGCTGTTTCTGCTTAAATAGACAGCATATAAGAAATAATGCTCTCTCGCTCTCTCTCTCTCTCTCTCTCTCTCTCTCTCTCTCTCTCTCTCTCTCTCTCTCTCTCTCTTCTCTTTCTCTCTTTCTCTTACACATGCACACACAATGTAACAGTATCCCTCTTAAAAAATCCATTATCTCACCATCAAACTCTCCACTCACTGATGGACTCAAGCAGATTTTTTTTTACCATCCCCATATGTCCATATGTCCCAGCGGAGCCTGATGACATTTCAAACCCATCCTGAGGCCTAAACACCTGTGTTTCTCAATGTTCCTCTTGCTCCATTAATTTCCTTTTCTGATCCAAAGGGTTTAAGAAAAAGCCAGTGAGATTATATCCTGTGAGTTTCCCAGTCTGTATTTTTTTTGACGCTGTTGTTCCCACGTGGGAAAAGTGCAGTTTATGTGGGAAAAGACTCTGAGGTCTGTGTGAGTACAGCTCATTCCCCCTCCGAATACAGCATATCTTGGCTGATGGAGAGATTGGTGTGTGTGGGTCTGTGTGTGAATGTGTTTGCGCGTGCATGCAGTGTCTATTATATATACTTCTGTGCATGTATGCGTTCACCTCTGTGTTTGTGTGCAATTGTGTTCTCTATTTATATAAAGCTATAAGTCTGTGGTTGACTGTGTCTGACCTCACCATCTCCCAAACCATAAACAGTGCGTTTTGTTGTGGAAGCCAAACACACACTGTCTATTATCCTAAACCCTCATTCTAAGGTGACACCCTGGCTGATCATACGTGGCTCCACTGACAGAAAGCAACGCTCTACACTATTGAAAGAAAAACCCAGTGACTTCTCACCAATGTAACCCCGGTCAACCCTGTGTGTGTTTGTGTATGTGTTCTCCAGTTGACAGGAAGCCTGCCGACCCAGCCAAGGGGAGTGTGGCTTCCAAGACGTCTCTTTTTAAGGTAGGGTATTTTAGGTTTGCCTCCCCCTTATCCACACATTTTATATTGTAGGCTTGAGTACGTTAGTGTGAGTGTGTATTTGTCACACATTGAGAAAACGTTGACATGTTGTAGTGTGGACACAATTTGAACACAAATATCAAATTAATCAGTTGTCAACAGTGTATTTAAACTCATTGGCAATCAATCTGCCATGAATGCTTTGCAAATGCAAATGTGTGTGTAATGCATGTCAAATCTTTTCCTTTCCCTTGTTGATTTCCTCATAGCCCTTTCCAATCCATCTGGTGTACCCATCCACCCCCCTTTCTCCATTAATAACAAATTGAGCTGTTGCATAGAGCCCTGAGCTGCACCTGGATACACACTTGGCCAAAGTCGTGGCTTCACACACACATTGTCCTTGGAGGTCCTATAGGCAGTGGTGGGAAGAAAAGTCTAGAAAGCTAGAAGACACACTCATGGACATTCAATTGAAAATATTACTGCAATAACTTTCCCCACTCAAATGTATACATGCATATACTTTTGTACATACTTTGAAATGAGTCGAGTATCTGCCTTTCTCAGGCCATTTAGGCTCCAGAAGTGGTTAGTTTTCATTATAGCAGATGTAAATGGCTGTGTGTAGCTGTTCTAACTTGGCCTTCGCAGACCAGGAGCAGTGCCAAGGCTTGGCCAAGTGAACCCAGATGGCAGCAAGCCGCTCCAACCAAAACCTGCTGGGAAAACAGGCTCCCACAAAGGGCCTATCACTCTGTCACACACTGTGTCCTTTTCTTTCTTTCTTTCTTTCTTTCTTTCTTTCTTTCTTTCTTTCTCTCCTTCTTTCCTCCCCCTCTCCCTCCCTCGCTCCCTCCCCCCACTCTGACTTAGCTCTCTGTTATTTCAAGGTGTCCCTCTTGTGAGTGAGATTTAAAAACAACAATGAGAAATCGTCCTTCCCTGTCTCCACTTCTCCCCAATCACTAATTTCTTCTTTCTGGAGTCCCTGTTGAAAGCTAGTGAGTCAGCGTCTCCAGCAGGAGAGACTAAGTATGAGTGAGATCAGGGCAGCGTGTCTGCTTTTCAAAGCTGATGAAGGCTGTGCAGACGAAATGTGTTCATGGTGACCTCTGACTAAAGACACAACTCATTGATATTTCAAAAGTCCTGACTAGACTGGTTATTGAGTTGAGCACTTGTGGCCTCTACTTGTCATATTCCAAATGACTTTAAAACCATTTTAAGGGAAAATAAAGTCCTAGAGTTTATTATTCTGTTACTTCTTGAATACAAATGATCCATTCTGTCAAAGTGTTGTCATATTGTCAACCAAGGACTTAACCAAGGATAATTATATACAAAAAAAAAATATAAAAAATTATTTGCTTTAATTTGTTGGTGTCAATCATTTTCTAAGAGTTAGCATCAGTTGAGTTGGTGTTTATTTTTTATTTTGTTTTTTTTTATAAAAAAAACTCTTAATTTGATTTCCTTTGCTAGCCTCTCTGTTGGAGGTCCACTCCTCTCCCCTGGGCCTTGGTGGACTGTTTGTTTACAGACAACCTCTCACAGCTGCATGGTTCCTATGCAGATCTGAAAAGTCTGGAAAACTAAAGAAAAAAAGTTTAGGAATTGCACAAACAATTGGAAAGTAAAAATAAAACAAACGTATTGCAACATATAGTTGATTAATCCCAATACACAAATGACTATTTGTAATTGTAATTAATTTCACACGTACTTGCTGTAAAGAATAATCTTAAACTGCAGAGTGTAGTGTTTTAGTTTAGAGTAGTGTTGTGCAACTACTGTCAGCATATATCAGATTGAACATTGACAAGAAATCTTCAAGAAGTATGGAATTTTGAAATGGAAAATGGGTAGAAAGTCTGCAATTGGCTGACTGAGAAGAACTGGAATTGGTGAATAGATCAATTCTCTCTCTCTCCCTCTCCCTCTCTCTCTCTGGACTTTTCCCACTTTGGAGTGAACAACAGATCACTATATTGTTTTCTTTAGCAATCATCGCTCTTAGTTTGAATTGTAAAATAGCCTAAATGTCTGTTACCCTCCATTGACATCACTGTCTACCCATCAGGTCTTAAAATGGACAGTACATCAGGGACGGTAAAAAAAAAAACTTAATAGGAACTCCCTTGAGAGGACTTTGCTTTAATGTGGAAAATACCCACAGTGCTCCTGTCTCTCTTATTTTAGTCTTTACTGTATGTACTCGGGGTTGGTTGACTTCGCATACTTGCTCTTTTCCTGCAACACCCTGCTTTAAAATCTTGCACACCCTCAAGCCCAGTGCAACCACAGTCTTCCTCTGTTGACCACTGAGGAACTCCACTGGAGTGTTTTGGGGAGTGAACTGCCTTGTGTACCTGATTGGTACTTTTAGATTAGCAAGGGGAGAGCGTTATACATTCTGTTCTCCTTCCCCTAAGGTATTTTTTTACAGTTGCCCTGGGACTTCAGCAGCGTTTTGTTTCACAAACCCGGTTCTCTAACCTTTGGGCTACGGCCGCCCCTCTCTCTGCCTCTAGGAACAGGAGAAGACGGAGGAGGAAAGCAGCGGTCGCCATGCCAATGACAGAGTAAAGCCAATCACCAGTGAGGAGGACGGAGCCTCTACCAGTGGGCGGGCTCAAAGAGATGTTCAATTACAACTGAGTTCACTTCTAACTGAATTTGACAGGATAGCAGAATTGCCATATTACCCAATTATGCAAATTGCATTGCATTTGCAGGAAACTCCAGGATGGGTAATTGATGTTTGACTCCTAATTGAGTGTATAACATAGTTAGGTATCTGCAGTCTTATGTTGCTCCAGTCGTGCTGTGAATTTTGTGGACTACGGTACACTACATATGGTACAATACAAGCACAGAGATTGAATCGATTAGACCTTTAACCAACTCTCTCTCACACACACACACACACACACACACAGACTGAGAAGGCTTGTGGATGAATGGAGCAAAACAAGTAATTAAAGGCCAATTGAAAGCGGTCTAATGATGTAAACAATGCAAAGAAGAACCAGATAAACCTGCAGAGCTTGCCTCTAATACCACACACACACACACGCACACACACACACACACACATGCTCAGGGCTATGTGGTAGCCATGGTGATGCAAACCAGATTGAAGCTAATAGTTGCAGCAATGAGAGCCAGACTGTACTTAGCACTCTAACCGCTAGAGAAAAAAAATCTGGACTGAGTTGGAGACTGTTGTGTGTGTGTGTGTGTGTGTGTGTGTGTGTGTGTGTGTGCGTGCACTCACAGTGTTTGTCACTGGGTTATCAGCTGTACTTGTGTCTGGCTGTATCTATCTATCTATCAATGAGTCATGTCCCCCACACGTGTGTGTGTGTGTGTGTGTGTGTGTGTGTGTGCACTTCCTAGATATACTAAACAAATAATTCAACCCACTCCCACCCCCTTCTGTCTATGTGGAATTTGAACTGGCCCCACAGACTATTCCTGGTTTTATCCTGAGTCAAAAGGCAGACGCGATAGTGATATCCGTATCTTCGGCTATTTGCAGCTGAACACTGCCACTTAGCTTTTCCATAATATATCAGTGAATTCAGGGTGGCTATCTACTCCTATACCTTGGGACATTTAGTGGACATGATAAATTAAAATAATCTTTTAAAATAATCCCGTAACTCCATTTTGTACCAGCTGTATTGCATCTAACATCCAAATTTTATTGTCTTTTCCCCTTTACCTCTCTCTCTCCACCCTTTTCTGTCCCGTTTTTGCTGATACCCCAGCCTTCCTAAGAGTTCTATATGGGAGAAGATGGAAGAGAAGGAGACCAGAGATGAGCCTTCATGGAAGGAGCAGCGTGAGCATGCTGCCGCTGTGGAGGAAGAGGAGAAGGTTAGTTTTTCTATGTGTGGTTTGGAAAAAATAAAGGGCAATGTATTCTAAAGGTTTCATATCAAAGGGCTATAAAACCATATTGAAAAATAAAATTGTCCCGATATTCATTACTCAATATGTCCAAAATACAATTAAGTGCCTCCTGAGAAAATGTTTCTGTTGCGATTTAAAGATTGCTAATCAATAATATTCTATATAGTGAATTTTAAGGTAGATATTGAACAGTAGATATCCCATTTTAGGATAAAACTTTTCAACTGGAAATATGAGTCAGAGAGAGCGAGACGGAGACTAATGTAAATGGTATTTTACTAGTTCTATTGCCTTTGAAATCTTAACCCGTCTCTATCTTGGTCTCATGGGTTTGTCTTTGGAAAGATCACATACTTGACCACTGCCCGTCTTGCATTTTTAAAACGTTTTACCACAGCATGCAGGCAAATTCTCCAACTGATACTCATCTTAACTTAACTTGTTCTGTTGTTCTGTTCTTGGTTTCGTTTTTAGTTGTTGTAAGTTGATGTGTAGATGGTAATTTGATGTATGGGGAGGGAGGAGCTCATTGACCAAATTCATGCAATTCATGCAACTGCAACGTTAACGCCCATCACAACATGCTTAACCTTATTCGAACCCTCATTCTAACCCTGAACCTGACAGTAATCCCTTGTCTGGGCAAAACATCCTTACCCCCCCAAACAGCGCTCACTTCTTACACCCAGAACTAAAACTGATCCTCACAAGTAATGCAAGTTTGTACGCATATACCACACACACACACTAACACACTAACACACACATTCTCGGCAGCGCTCTGGTGTGTTTTTCATTTAAGCAGACCACTGGTACTACACTTTCACTGCCAGCTGACCCCGACCCTATCCACTCATCCCTTCATCTGCCCCTCCATCAACTCTCCCCTCTAACCTTTGACCTCTCAGTAGGGCCTCTGCTGTTGGCCCAACTCATCTAAGTGATAGCACACTCAACACTCACACCAAAGGGGTGTGCCTGAGTTGGGTCAAATACACGTTGGTGTTACTTTTCAAACACAACATATGAAGGGTTTCATTTAATTTTCATTTTAATGCTAGACTGCATATATATCCATTTTGAGGAAACCAATATTACATGAAATTCATCACCCATACATGAGCATTTTGTTAAGACAACTAATTAAACCTTAAATGTTTTTCAATAACAAGTTTATAGGAACGCATATTTTTATTAACATGTTTTGCTGAAAAGTACCACAAATGTGTAGACAGATACGTTGACCAGGGACAAACCCTTGATGAGAATATAGATCTGCACAGCTCTGCTCTGTCCACCTGTATCTGCTCACTCTCTCTTCCTTTCACTTTCTAGTTTGCTTCTCATCGTTTCACTTGTTTACTCTTTATTTATTTATTTGCGCTCCTTGGTTTTCACTTGACCCCTTTTTTTCTAGTCACCTTTGTCCCCCCATTCTCAGGCCTTCAGTGTTCTATTTCTTTTTTTATTTATCTCTGCTTTTATGTTCTTCCTACCCCCCTTCATCTGACCCACTAAGCCCCAGTCTCCCCTCAATATAGATAATGGCAGTGGGTCACCATTTTGGAATGCATTCAGTCACTCAACAGTAGCAGTGGTAGTAGGAATAGAAGTGTGTGTGTGTTTGTGCATATTTCTTTGTGTGTGTGTGTGTGTGTGTGAGTAAGTGTGTGTGAGTAAGTGTGTGTGTGTCGGGGCTCCAGTCCTGTAGTGTGTAATGAGCCTTCTGGAAGCACTGCACAGGGACTGTTTAGCCCCGGGGCAAGGGGAATAGAAAAAGGAGGCTGTATATTATATATATATAGCCCCTATAGCTCTGAGACGAACAATGGGAAAAGGGGGTTTCAGGGTTTATGTGGAAACTGCAGAGCGTTGCACTGGAAAAAGGTCTCATCAATGTGAGGGTAATCGTTGTTTATAGTCTATACACTAATGTCATAAACTAGGAAGCAGGGGAATATAGATTATAAAGTGGTGTTGCAATTTTCACCTTTTTTGCCAAATGTTAGACATGTAAAATAAAGTAAGTGTGATGGCCAGTGGTTAAAAACTCTCTCTCTCTCTCTCTCTCTCTCTCTCTCTCTCTCTCTCTCTCTCTCTCTCTCTATCTATCTCTCTCTCTCTCTCTCTCTCTCTCTTTGTCTACACTATAGCCCACCAGTCGCCTCTTCGACCGAACTCTCCCCCTCAGCAAGAACAGAGACTCCTCTCCCCCTCCCTCTGCTCCCTGCCAGCCCGCCTCGCTGCAGCGCCAAGACTCGGGGCCTCGCGGCATCAAGGGGATCCTGAAGAAAAGCCGCTCCACCAGTGTGGAGTCGGACCACAGCGAGGGCTCGGCACCTGAGTTCGCACCGGCTCGACAAAGCAGCGTCACCCTCAGCCACCCTGAGAGCGAGGAGGAGGAGGAGGAGGTGGAGGAGGAAGAGCAGTATGAGGAGGAGGAGGAGGAAGAGGAAGAGCAGGAGGATGTCGGCGAGGAGAAAGAGGAAGATGATGAAATGCTAATTGAGGATAGCACCGACGGAGGGGGCTTCAGCACCCATAGACAGCAGAGGGGAGGCAGCAGCAGCAGCGGCGGCAGCAGAGGGAGTTTGGAGGAGATGCGGAGCTCCTCACCTGACGAGAGTTTGGAGGAGTCCCACTCGCTGGAGAAAACCCCCACAGTGTCTGAGGATGGGGAGGAGCTGGAGAGCAGCCTGGAAGGAAGCCTGGACTCCTCAACCAAACAGAAGTCAGTAGACGCATCCATGCATACAGCTTGCATACTGATAAAGGTCTAGATACTGAGCATGGGCATGTTTTTCCTCTGCATTCAAAAAGGAATTCAAAATTTCAAAGAAATAAGCCTACATGTTGCTTTTTTTGGTACAGACCACCCTTTCTGCTTTGAAGATGATGCACACACTCTCACACAAACATTTTAAACAATCATCACAATACTGCTTACTTATTGAGTGCATATACTGCATATGTATGCTCTTAGGTCTCCTCACACTAGACTACATATAGTGTTAGAATATTGTAATTCTTACTCACTGAGTTTTGCATTCATATTAACACTTTGACAATTAGTAGCAACTGAAAACTGACATTTTTTTTTTTGCTCTATTGTGGCCCTAATGAACCCTCTCCAAAAGTGTTTAAAATTGTAAATTACATATTAAATATTAAAAATAAACTTAAGCAGGCTGCCTTGAAAAGGAGTACTTCTTGGAAACAAGTAACGTGTCTATTCCCTGCTTTCCTTCCCTAGACTGGCAGAGTTGACCAGCAGAGAAGAGAAGCGGACGAGCAAGCTGAAGAAGCCCAAGACCACCGAGCTGGTCCAGAAGTCCCTGGCCGATCGCTTTAACCAGCTGCAAGATGCTGGAGAAAGCTGGAGAAAGAAGGTAGCTCATCAAATGTCCTTTGGGGAACAGTTGTGGGAAGTTAACCCTACTACTGTTAGTTACTTAGTTGGGAGGAATAACAGAGGTTTGCAAGACCAAAATAAAGGCCATCATTTGGTTGGGTCACATTGTTTTCTCTATGATAGTTGGGTAAAGGGGTATCACTTTTTGTTTTTGGGAAACTGGCACTGTTGAGCAAATAAATGCTGAAATAAGTTGAGGCTTCCCTTCAGCTTTGTGCATGGGCAAACGAATGAGTAATTCCTGGTTGTGGATGAGGGCTGGCAGTGGAGAGATTTGGCTGTGGACACTCTTCTTCCTGTGCTGAATCAGCTTGTTTCCCTGAGTCCCTGCCAAGAGGAGATGGAGGGGGCAGGGAGGGGGTGGGAGGTTAGGGCCAGGGGTGGAGCAGATTTGGGAGTGGCCCTGCCAAATCCAGAGATCCAGGGCTTAGCTAGCCTCCCAGAGAGAGAGGGAGACATGCCTCTGCCCCTTGTAAAAATAAAACCCTACACCACGACCACCACCTCCAAACTGTTTTCTGTGCTTATGCCCGCTCCCTTAGTTGGTCTTTGCATTCTCCTCTCCTCTCCTCTCCTCTCCTCTCCTCTCCAATCTATGCCCAAACTCTTTTTCTTCTTCCACAAGCAAATCATATTATCTTTAGATTTTCTTGTCACACATGTATATCTAAATGTAAACATCCCCATTGCACAGTTTTGCACAGTTCAACTCACTATGGTTATGATAGAAGCGTGCTAAGTAAGACAGCCAAACATATTTTGTAGTGGCTGACTTTGTGGTGATATGGTTGCATGCTGGTTTCTACATGCTCATCTGCTATACAAACAGGACTACCCATGCTAAGTATTCCAGTGGAAAAACAAAGGGTGCTCATACTGTACCATAACTGTAATATGGCCAGTACAGGTACAGAATGGTACTGGTGCAGTGGAAAAGCCCTAGAAATGTGTGGTGCATGGAACCCTAACAAAAGCCCCATAATATTAAATTGGACACTTAGTTTGAAGTGATGTCATGTTTATTTATACAGACCATCTCTTGGCTTGATGTACATGTAGATCAGTGATCCCCTTGAGGGTTTTCTGGTTTGGGCTCATCCTCAGTCCAAAGATGAGCTAACCTTGGAACAAATCCACTCTTTAGTCTGGAAAAAGGCTAAGCAAGTGCAGACAGCCAAAATAATTCAAAGAAATCCCAAGTCAGTTGAATACTGAAAAGTGATGTCATTATATTTGTGTGGTCTGTCTCCATTATGATAAATCCACACTAAATGCATAAATGTAGTGTAGTTCCACTTGCAGCACAGAAACTGCATCTTAGGCACTCACACACATGAAGGAAGGCCAAACTGGCATCCAAAAAGTCTGTGGATTTCTTCCCTAATCCATCTAAGGTTATTGCCAGTGAATTGGTCTGGAACCCACTGTAGCTGCTACTGTAGCGCTGTGGGAAGCCATGTCAGATCAGAGCTGTAGATAGGACATGGTCTGGCAAAACTGTTTGAGTGAATGCCATGTTGGCATCAGCTATGGGGCATTTACTTGCACATAACTATTGTTGTCACATCTCCATTTCCCACTTGAGGAAAGTCAATTGGTTTTCATGTTAAGCAACAGGAACAGGAATTTGTCATTTGGTCTCATACAATGCCAAGCCGGAGCAGATGTTGTTGCTCTTCGGTTGATGTCTGGGAGAACAGGGAATGTAGCATGCATGGTACACGCCACGGTCAGCCTCTCCCACCAGCCCCAGATGTTTCCTGTTAGGCCTCCTAAGCTTTTCTTTACGCAACTCTTGTGTTTCATTGAAGTGAGGCCTTGTTGGAAATGTGTTTGTCATTGTCTTATAAATGAGCAATCACTTTGTTTACAGGCCGAGATAGAGCATTTGTCAGTCAGTTCAGTTATAGCAAACTTATAGCAAAATATCACTAGCTAATGCTAACTTGTAACTAAATTATAGCAGTAGAGAAATCCTGCTGCTTTGCTAGTCTAAATCCAGTTTTGACTAAGTGACATTACAGTGGGAATTTTAGGAGTGTACTCTCTTTACAAAATCCCCCTAGTCATTAAGAACAATTTGCTTTCACCTCCTTCAACATTTCCCTGCCCTGACTCATTGGAGATCTGCCTGACATCTCTCCACAGGGCCAAAGAGTCAAAACACAGACACTACAACTCCCCCCACAGAGACTCCTACCCATCAAGGCTAATGCTTGGTTGGAAATGTCATCCCTGGAGTATTGATTCCCAGGAAATGTCTGGAGATAATGAACTTAGGGACTGAGCAATAAGGGCCAAGCCCGGAAGAGCAGTGGTGGCCATAGCAGCAATGACACTGTTTAAATAGCCTCTTGGCATTTTAAAAGGACAAATCGTGGCATGATTTGGTGAAAAGTTCAAGCACGTTTTATTCCGTGGCACATTGCAAAAGAAAATCCATCCTAACAAATGATAAAGTCTATTCTTGAGTCTTAAAATCTACCACTGGAGTGAGATATTTTCACTTGTTTCCAATGAAATTGTGAAGCTAGTTTCATATGCTAATAAATTTGAATGATTCATACCTGCAATGCATTCTATTTACCGTGTTTGCTATCTCCTCATAGTGTTATAGACAATCTGTTTCCCTTTTTCTGCCTTCTTCCCTTTCCCTCCTTTACTCCCATCCTTCCAAGCTCTGTCCTAGGCTTCAAATGACCCCCGTCGCTTCTTTGATCTCCCATGCTGAAACCCCCCCTCGTTCCAGCTGTGGCAGTCTGAGATGGATGTCTAGGCTGCCCCTCTGCTCTCCTTCCTCTGTTTTCCTCTGTTAATTTTCCTTTCCTCTTCTCCTCTTCCTCCTCTCCCTCCTCCGTTCACCCTTCTCTCCAGTTTCCTCTGTCTTCACCTCCAGACTCTACCCCTCTCTTTGACTTTGACACCTGCCTGTCAGCCTTTCCCAGTCTCTTCAGGTGAGTGTGTGTGCATATGTATGCGGCTGTTTGCATGGACATACTGTAGATCAAGTTAATTTACTGGTTTTTTGTCCTTTTTCTTTACCTGTGTTCTGGACAATCTCTCGCACTCTCACACTCAAGATTACCGCTGAGGAGTCGGAGCTGTCAACACACTTGCTCGTGCTACACGAATGTGGTTTCTTGGCCCTCACTTGGTAGATATCTGTGTCTGTGGTTTGGCTGAGGTGCTGCCTGCTCAGTACAGTAAGGCAGGGCAGAGAGAAATGGTTTCCTGTGGGGGTTTGAGGCCCAGGCCCTTTCCTTCCCTCCCCTCTCTCTGGGGTCCTGTCAGGCCAAGGTATTTCCCCTCTCTGATTGACTCCAGAGATGGGCTGCTGGCAACAAGGGCTTGGCCGTGTGCATCTGTGCAAGCATGCTTTATTGTTATATGCACAAATTGTGATTATTTTGACAGATATTGCAGTTACAGTATGACTCAAAATGAATATTTTCCAGTGCGATTTTTAAGTATTCATCATCTTTTGGTAGGATTTAAAGGTGCAATAAGTACTGTAAAATAAATAAATACTGTCCCATTGCACAAAGTGATCATTATTTATCTGTCGGGGGCTTATGGGGTTATTGATCAATACCAATGACTCAACTATCATTTAGCCAGGTGAGATTTCTTGCTTTCAAAACTCACTTTCCTGCACCTACCGAACAAAAGTTCCCCACGCATTGGAGTTTGAAGACATGTACTGTATGTGTTGAAACGTCTCTGTATTTCAGAATATATTGCATCCTTTCATATTGTGATATCAACATGAGTTCACTATATTGCTCAGCCCGAGTGTGCAAGTGTGTTAGTGTGTGTATGCCAGTATTTCTCTGAGCTTTTGTCTGTTCACAGGCTAATATTTGACCGCACAATACAATGTGGTTGACAATAGAGTACAAATAATTTATTACCACTTGTACCTTTGCCTGTGTATGCCTTATGCCTTTGTGTGTGTATGTATGAGGGTGTGTGCTTGTGTGTGCATGGATGTGTTTGTTTGTGTGTGCATGTATTGGTGTGTGCTTTGGTGTGTGCTTGAGGGAAAGCTACAGTGTTTTTCCGTGTGAGTAGAAACATGCACGGCTGTTTGCATATTGCAGCATGTTTTTACGTTCATATGGGACAAGCAGCACTTTGGATTCCTCAGGCCTGTTATTAACATTTTAGCTCTTCAAAGGAAGCCAGTTATCATACAGCAGTGGAATTTCCAGCTTCTTCCCTTGTACTGTGTGACTGTAGCATTGGAGACATACTGTACATACAGTATATGTATGTATGTGTGCTATATGTATGTGTGTATCCTTTAGGATAGGTAGGGGTTGAGTGTCTTGCTCAAGGACACTTCAACGCTGGCTGTTGTTAAGATCAAACTTATAAACTTTTTTGTTATAGCCAAGTCATCAGTAATTTAATTTCTTCAGCTCTGTTGTAAAAACCTAGATCACTAAAATTACAAGCAACTAAGTTCAGCTGTAAAGCAGTTTGTTTTTTCATACACAATTATGTCAAATCTATTCTAATTTTCCGAGTATATCCAGTTTGGGGAGAAAAAAAACCTGAAAAAATCCTCCATACCAAGCCAGGCGGTTCTGGGGAGAGCATGATCATATGCCTGTCATTTACTTTCATCTCCTGCAGACTGCCCTGGTATTGCTCTTATATCCATTCATATGTGCCAGCACACCCACACACGCAAGCATTTACTGAGTATGTATAAACACACACACACACACACACAGCACCGGCCCCATATTTCAGAGTTTGTTATATGCTGCTCCTTTCTTGTTTTTTTCTGTCCTTTAGAGCCCTTTGTGACAGACTTGTTTGTTTAAAGTTAAATAAATTTGACTTGACTTGGCTGTAGTGACGCTCCATCTTTTACACACTTCCAATCATTTGCAGTTTTCCACATTTTCTCTATGACTTATTTTGTTCAGTAATCAACTGAAAAATGTCTGCTTCATGCTGTTTTTCTTCTTGGAGTTTGTTTTTTTGCATCCAAGCTGTGTGAAACACACTGATGAAAGGAAGTCACCACTCATGCTACATTACACCAGATGAATTGCTCATTATTAGTGAAGGAATAAGGGGTGGCAGCCATTAAAAATCCCAGCCAGAGCCATAAAATGCATCACAGATATTTAGGAGTGGAATATCATTAATTACTATGAAACAGCTCCTGGGGTCCGGTGGGACCTGGGGGCCCAGTAAAGCTGTGTTAATTCATTTTTAATGGCAGCGTTCAGGTGCAGAAACAGCAGCTGGAGTAAATCACGAAGGAAAAGCTCTACAGAAGGGTGGTTGATGGATGGCCTCAGTATACATTCAGGGTTTTTTGTGTTTTTCTATAGGGACTGAACATAGATCATGTTTTTGGTCTTAAGAATGAGTTTTGAATGGCATAGTAGAAGCTGCTGTGGAAGTTTTTTTAGGACGAGAAGTATATCCACGCTCTTCCAGAAATTATGAGAATGTCATGGAATCTTCATCGTTAATCGTTTAATTTTTTCCTGTGTCTTTGCCTCCCACTCTTTCTCCCCCATTTCTCATAGCCTCTCTGGCCCTGATGCAACCCTTCTGGCCTGGGATTAAGATCCCAAGATTAATCAAGATTTCTCTACTGTGTCTTCCCAACTCTGTGTCCCACTCATCCTTCCTACTGTCTTACAGTGAAATCAAATGCACAGTGGAGTGGAATACCTACACTCCTTAAGACAATATATTATTATTATTATCATGAAGTTGAATTGTTTTTGAATAAATGTGCCAACAGAAGTCCAGTGCAGACGTGGAGACCAAGATGTCCTTGGCAGAGAGGATGAAGATCCTGCAGGAGAAGGAGGAGCAGTGGAAGAGCAGGGGGAAAGGAGCAGCCAACGACTCCAGCCAGTTCACTGTCGCTGGACGCATGGCCAAGAGAGGTAAATCTCCTAACACTCTTCCTCTCTCTCTTGGTTTCTCTTTCTTTCTCTCTCTCTCTCATACGTTTGTCAATATGGGTTTTATTTTTTATTAAGTCCTATGTTTATTCTTTTCGGGCTTGACAGAGGTCAAAGCTCATTGTACTGCTGTAATAAGTTGATCTTGCTCAGTATGCATGATACTTCATCGCTATTGCATTCCTTCGAGTTTTCCTTCACTTTTCTGTAATATTGTCTTTGTTTTGATGGCTTGCTTGAAGGCTCATCATACTCAGAAAGTCTGCGTGCTTAAACCATTTTCAAAATACAAAAGAAAAGTGAGAGAAGAAGTTGGCTTGACGATCTGACAAAAAATGTACAACTAATCAACTACTAATCAATCTTTTTTTTTTTGTCGACATTGTCAATAATGGCAAGTATTTGTGCAGCCCTAATTAAGGCACATCTATTTATTTTGTTATTTCACATTTGGTTCTCCATTCACTCACCCTAGTTAAATAATAATAGTTACATCAGATCTACAGTGTTGGTAAATATGGGACCCTTGACGATGTGACCTCATGACCCTGCTGCTCTGTTCCACCAGGTCTTGTCTCAGACGCAGGGAGGGAGGAGTCTCCTCTCACCCACCTCAAGAAGTCTTCTGCCACACCTGTCAAGCCACATGAAGGTACTAGATATTCCCCTTTAACCCCAGTCAGTCAGTCAGTGAGTCATTCAATGAGTCAATCAACCGATCAATCAGTCATTTACTTCTATTAATTTCACAGTTTCTACATTTCTGTTATTCTATTATGCTTGAAATAAAGGCTCTTCCCAGGAAAAGACATTGAAATAAATGTCAAATTTGAAACTAGACTGGGTATTGTTGGAAATCTTTTTGGATGCAGATACCAGTTCTGATACTTCAAATTCCATATGAGTACTAAAATTATACTTTTTTGATACCTTTCTTTGATGAATGCAAGCACATTTCATTGTGTTTCTGTGTAAAATCTATATATGCCATCTGCTTTTCTAAATAGAATCCAACCACACTAGGTTGATTTTTTTTTAGTACTTTTCAATACCTTTTGATACCTTAAAGTATTGATGCCAAAAATCGATATGGCACTGAAAGGTATTGTTTTTCGATACCCAGCCCCACTAATAAGTAGACTGCTGTTTGTTTCTGCTGGACAGAGATCTCCAGTAGAACTGATGTCAAGGTGGAAGGAGATAAGCGGCTTGACAAGCTGGAATCCTTCCTAGACAAGCTCCACAATAAAGGTACAGTCCCCCTATGTGTTGTTTAACCTTTTTTTGCTTTAAAGTTTCTTTTAGAGATTATGTCAAATATATGAGATATTGTTTTTCCACATTTTTTTTTTCGAATGTCATTTAAAGCTCAGGTTCCTCTCATTGCCACATAGCCACGCTGGTGGAATTGGTTTCAGTACAAATTCTAAAAACGCCTAACAAACCTCAGTGCAGCAGTGAATATAAACACAACAGATAAGCATCAGAAAGTGCAAAAATACCATAAACATAATACATAATGATCACAGGGCAGGATATCCATCACATTTTGTGGAGTATCCGGAGTATACTGTCAAATCACCATACTTTGACCTTGTCCTCTATTATTTTCACAAGTTCAACAAACATATTGAGTCCACAGACCTCAGAGATGTTCTTTGTAACACTTCCTGTTCCATGCCTCCTGTTTCCTGCTGTGTCGGCGGGGTCAGGCGTGGGCAAGAGCAGGACGTCCACCATCGAGGTGACGGCGGAGACGGAGAAAGAAGTGATGACCCTGGATGATGACGAGACGTTCGGCAGCTTCTACAAAGCTGTCTCGCCCTCGACTCTCAGCTCCAGTGTGGTGCTGACTGAGGATGACCTCAGCGAGCTTCAGGCCGATACACCCAAGTAGGTTTATAATAATTGCTTTATAATGTATAGGTTGTATAAGGTTAGATTAGTGTAATAATTGCTTTTTCTGCATTTTTAGAGTTAGGTTTATGGCCATTCACTGATGAGCTTCAAGACAAATTTTTTATTTGCCTGTTGCTTGTTGTTAAATATAAAGTGTATTGTGTAGCACTTTGACCATTTCCTATGAATCATCTACTAACCATTATAAACATCAGTTGCAACTTAATTATAGCAGCCCACATAATTATTTTTACTTGGATAATAACAAATGACTAACAAATTGTTAGCTAAGGCAATCAACAATCATTGATTACCAGTTATAGTGCAACTTAAAAATTATTAGTTAATGCATTAACTTGTCATTAATCAGTGATTAAATAATGTACATGATAATTAGCAAACAATATAGGAAATTAACTAATCATCAATTAGTTGTTAGTTAACCATTAAATAGATTACATTCTGTAAAGTAATGTTTATTTCACTATTTATTAGTGATTAATATTATGCAATGTTACCGTATGTACTGAATACATAGACATGTTCTATAACTTAAGCATATGGTGCAGATATAAGCTGTGATTCTCCATTACCACATCATGCATTGTTTGCTGGTTGTCATAAATGCCACTGTTCTGATGGTCTGTGTGTGTGTGTGTGTGTGTGTGTGTGTGTGTGTGTGTGTGTGTGTGTGTGTGTGTGTGTGTGTATTCAGGCTCACCTCAGCCGTAGCAGAACACAAGCGGTCCGTGCGACCGGTCAGAAGGAACCAGGGCTCCAGGAACCCTCTGCGGGCCCTCGCTGCCCGCAACGACATCCGGCAGGTCTACACCGAACAGAGGCTCAACGTGGCCACCGTGGAGACCAAGAGGATCCAAGTGGAGAGGAGTAAGATTGCTCAAACTCACCTAGCTCTGCTAAACGTGTTACTCTGTCACAAAAATCATAACGTATGCTAAACATGGACAAATTGCATTGACAAAGACCAACAGCGGTTGCTCAAAGTCAAAGCTCACCGGCAGGGATAAACAGACGCTAAACAGGATAGTGTCTAAAAACCACAAAACTACAGCCTCATTTATGGCAGCACTGACTTTCAGAAACCCTTCCACCCTTTTTCCTACATCTGGATGGGTTTACATTTGTCAAAGGATTCCCTCAGGACACAATGTCTACCAGCTGTTCAACATGGTAGTGGATCTGTAATAGTATGGACAGCCATCTAGTGGGAGTCATTAGGTCTGGTGATTACTCTGCATGGGTATATTATGGCCAAAGAATATGAGAATAGAATAGAATAAAGAATATGCCACGTTGGTCAAGGTCCTGGTGCACCCTATGATGCAAACACTGTTCCCTCATCATGTTCCCATATTTTAAGATGATAATCCACACTGTTAAACAAATTCAAGAGTGTCAAATGCCTTCAATGGCCTCCCAAGCCACCAGATCTAAACATTATTAAATCTTTATGGGAAGTTCTGAAGCACAGTGTGAAGTAGATTTCCACTCCCATCCCTCAATGAACTAGAGGCTTTCCTTCTTCAGGAATAGTCAAATATCCCACTACTCCGTGTTAGGTACTTCATATACTGTAGGTACTTCATATTCATATATTGCTAGATTTCTGTTACGTTGTCCACCCCCCTGTATATTTTCTATAATTGATTCCTTTAAATGGATGCTCTGCACAAGGATACCGCACTGACTAGTCTGAGCACAGTGACCTTTTTACAAATTGGTTACACAAGAGGAAATGATCACCACAGCTACGTATGGCTGTCTAGTATAGCTCACATGAAAGTAGAAATTGGAAACCACTTCCCTGTCTCTCCTTATCTATATTATAGTCTGACTCTTAGTCTTTATTTTTTTATACTGAGTCAGTGAGATAGCGTATTAGATAGGGGCAAATAAAATGGCAAACAAATTGTGTCAATCCTGTATTTACCCTCTGTTACTTGGTAATGATGTCACTAGCCATCCATCTTGTCATTGTCTTCTGTCCCACCCAGTGGCGAAGCACTCCAACTTGGCCGACGTGGCCTTGGCGGGCCTCGCCAGCAAGGAGAACTTCCGCAAGGTCAGCCTGCGCAGTGTGAAGTCCACCGATGTTGTGACCAACAACAGTGCGCTGCCCTTCAACAAGCTTATGCTTATTCGCATCAAAGGTCAGAGAGACAAAGGGCGTGTTTCATGTGTTTCTTCTCTGTGAATTGTCATAAAAAACACAGATGTGCTGTATACTAAGAGCTGTAGCTGTCCATATGCCAAAGAGCAAATAGTTTTAAGTGATTGCTCTCTTGGGAGAACCCCAGATGTCTGCATCACCCCAAAAGCTTTTGTTGTGTTTCTATTTCCCAAGAATATTTATTGGCAGGTCTATATCTCTGACTTACTTTATTAAGATGGTTAAAGTTTGGTTCCATGCAACAAATTCGAAGCAGCTTTGCTCTCGGGAGGGGGGGGGGGGGTGTTCCTGCACCCTCAGTGGGAGCACCTACTCCCAGAGGTGCATGTCTGTATCTGTGTCTGTGCTGTCTGCAGGTCGGAGGCACATCCAGGTGCGGCTGGTGGAGCCCACGGCTAGCTCTCTCAACAGTGGCGACTGCTTCCTTCTCATCACGCCCAAGCACTGCTACATGTGGAGTGGAGAGTTCGCCAACGTCATTGAGAAAGCTAAGGTACCAAACCTTACTGAACGAAATGACACACCCAACAATTCAAAGAAAAAAGATACCCGCAGAACTAAGTTGATGCTCCTTTTGCGGTTTCTTCATCAAGGTTTTGACTAAATCTGCCATCTTCATCAGGCATGTGGGTATCCCCCTATATGCCAGAGGAAGATCAGAGTTGGTTGAAACATGGTGAATAAAACAGATCATCAGACATGCCTCTCACTAACTCTTGGGTTAGAGATGTAAGTGTCTGAATTTAATGACTTGATACAAGAGATGCAAGAAAAATGGTACCAAGATGTTAATTGTTCTGTAGATGGTGCAAAGCTCCAAATACCAAATTGTGATACAAATGCTTCATATTGATTTTGAGGCATCAAAAGGTATTGAATAGTATCAAAGTTTTTGATTCCTACGACAACTCAAGTTTTCAAGTTTGCATGTTTATGAAGGAAATCAGTCGAGTATGGTCTGATTCTATTTAGCACAGCAGATTCCACATAAAAAAATATTGTAATTCCAGTTCAACATACAAAGAGTTTCGTTCCACCACTTGAAAAACTTAACGGCGACTCTTTCGATATAATTGATGGCATGAAATTAAAGCCTATTATGGGTTTGTATTAAATTTATGAGTCATCTTGAATTTGAAGCCTTAGAACAGAGGTATTGGTACAGCATCATAAAATTGAAAACTATATCCAGTCTTGACATGTATGCTGTGTGTGTGGTCAGGCATCGGAGATGGCGGCGTTCGTGCAGGCGAAGCGGGACCTCGGCTGTAAGGCCCCCCAGGTGACTGTCCTGGAGGAGGGAGTCAACGCTGACAGCAGATGGGCCAAGGAGTTCTGGAGCCTGCTGGGAGGAAAGACCCAGTACAGAGGTACACACACACACACACACACACACACACACACACCATATACTGAAGGAGAACTGTAGCCTTTTACTTTTCTTCACTAACTGTAAAACAGCCTGTTAGCCTTTTAATGCATATTTTCAGGGGTCATATTTGATGGATAGATTAGATAAATTAGATAAATTCCACTTTTGCTTGACTCCTCCAGGGAGGTCTGGGCTCAGGTTCAGTTATAGAACAGCTCCCCAGGAATTGATAATTATTCAGTGACTCTTAAGTAGGACAGATGCTTGCCAAGACAGAGGCTTGAATCCAAGTTCTCCAGTTGAAGGATGGTCTACTAGGCCCCTCCTGCCACCCTATACATATGCTTACCTTGTTTATGCTGTGTGTTTCTATGTGTGTGTGTGTGTGTGTGTGTGTGTGTGTGTGGTGTAGGGGCAGGGGAGCCAGAGGAGGATGAGCTGTACGAGAGTGGGGTGGTGGACTCCAACGGGGTGTACAGGCTCCAGGGAGACAAACTGGTGCCTCACGAGGATGCCTGGGCGTCCATCCCTAGTGTCTCCCTGCTCAACTCTAAAGAGGTAACAGGTCTACTAGAATCTAGATAAAGGGCTCCTATGTAGGTCTGAAAAGTCTTGAAAAGTATGGAAAACAAATTCGATCCTTTTCAGGTCCTTTTTGATCCTTTTTGGTTTAGGAATTTCACAACAAGTCTGGAAAAGCATGGTATGAAAAAATATTATTGTTCAGTCCAGACAGACATTTGGCTATACATTTATGTTGACTGTCATTTTGTATATTGTTATGATTGTTGTGAAGAATCTGGACTTTCTTGAGCTATAGAGAAGTAAGACCTAGTCATATTGCCCAGATAATATCAATACACGTTATATTGAACACTGATGAAAACCAACAAATTCAGTCAGGAAACTGATGTCTAGAAAATAGGATGGAATTTCAATTGTTTCCAATTCCAATTCCAGTTAACCAACAATGATTCACTTGAATTACATGCAGTACTTTTTTGGTGAACTGCTTCCTGGAGGTGATTTTTCCTTCACTCTCTCTCCTTCTCCCTTTCTCCGTCTTTCTCTTTTGGCCTCTCTCTCCTCATCCATCTCCCTTGAACCCCTATCTACTCACTATCTCTCCCTCCCACATTTCCCTCCTTCCTAACTTTCTCCATCCCTTCTCCCCCTTCCTCCTGCCACTACCTTCGTTTCCACCCCCACCCCCCACACACACACACACAGGTCTTGGTGTTTGACTTTGGTGGTGAAGTGTACGTATGGCACGGGAAAGACGTGCCCTTGGGCGACCGGAAGGTGGCCGTCAAATTGGGCAAGCAGCTCTACAGCGGCAGCTACGACTATAGCAACTGCAGAGTCAACCCCTTAGATTCCTCCGCCACCAATAAGGATGTCCCACAGTGAGTCTGACATGCCAATCCCTACCCATTTTATAGCGGTTAATCCAATTGTAAAAGTGGAAAAAGATAGAGTTTAGTACGCTTCCATAGTGATATCAGGCGACTACATTTTCCTCAAACATGAACAAAATTGTTAAAACATTATGGGAGCATCTTTCTAGTGTGTGGGCCCCATCTTTTTGAAGTGTACACTTTTATTAGCTCAGTTCTGAGAGAATAGATGTGCATTTGTTAACTTCTACTTGATAATCCAATTAAAAGTGGCATGAATTGAGCAGGGTGTGCTGGGTTATTGTTTGTATTATGCTGACCTCTAGTGGTTGTAGCTTGCCATTACAGATCACATCAGTAGCCGCTCAGAAGTTATGTTTTTTTTTTTTTAACACACTCTCCGTTTGTGTGTGTGTGTGTGTGTGTGTGTGTGATACCCAGGCAGGGGGAGAGCCGTCCAAGCTGGGCTCTGTTTGGCAGGCTGTCGGAGCACAATGAGACGTCCCTGTTCAGAGAGAAGTTCTTGGACTGGGCTGAGAGGAAGAAGGAGGAGGCAGCCCTAGCTGAGGAAATCAAGGTAGAGAAAAGTCTCATCATGTATTCAACCAGCTGCTAGTAGACTATAAGGGGCAAGTGCTAATCTCAAATGCTCATCAACAGACTTCATCAACTGAGTATCTCTTGAGTATCATTCCTACTCTCAGAACTGTTTTGTGAGTCAATTGCCTAACCCTAACACTAAGCTTTACCAAGTTATTTTATGTGCCTAAACTTAGCCTTATCCTAAACCTTAACCTTAACTTTAACCTTAACCAAAGTTGTTGACAGTCTACCAATAGTCTTTTGATAGTAATTTGAGAAGGTGTATATGACCATTAACTTACAGTTAGTTGACATAAATTACAGCTTGTTTAACAGTTATTGAGCATCAACCAAAACAAACTAGCTGATAATCTTTTGAAACAATTCTTGCATCCAGTCAGCTGATACATTGTTGAAAAGCTACTGATACATTGTTGAGAGTCAACAGTGGACAATAAAGTGATACCCCGACTGAAAAGCCACTCTTTCTCTTTGTCCGCTCAGAGCCCGGTCCACTCCAGCCCACGCTCCCCGCTTGACTTGGAGCTCCAGCCATGTGACGCCAGGGCCCTGCTGGACAACGAGCCAAAGCCGGTGAAGAGCGTCCTGGAGGGGGTGGACGTCCAGCGGGGCCACGGCCTGGTGCGGACGGAGGACGGTAGGCAGGCGGAGCTGGCCACGGTGGCTGTAGAGGCCTGGCACATCAAAGAGCACGGTGAAGAAGAACTGCCTAAGGAGAGCCTGGGCCAACTACATGAGGGTGACGCCTACATCATCCGCTGGAAGTACTCAGTCACCACTGTCGGTGAGTCATATGGTTGGTGCAGCAGTAGCTTAAAGGTTAGACCAGTAGGCTTGTGACTGGTTGCAGGTTCAAATCCCATGAGCAACTAGGAAAACCTGGGAGGGAGAAGTAACTAGTAAGGGGAATGAGTACCTGTCTCACCTCCCTCAACAATTCCCATCCAGGTGCCCTTGAGCAAGCTCCAGTTGAGCTGCTCATTTGCCAACAGTTAAAGACTATTTTTGTACTTGGCAGTTTCCAGCTGTGATGGAATATAATTGTATCAACATGAACAAGGGCAGTGCTGAAAAACAGCATCTGCGCTTAGCAAAACAGCAGTTAGGAAAGCACAGGCAGGAAAGGGAACCACCACCAAGAAGGAAAGAGGTGATTTGACTATAATTGATATGGTTCCAAAAAATCTGGCTTTTATATTACATTTTACTCCAGTTCTGTCATGATCAAAATATTCTTGAATTGTCCAGAAGTGGAAGCAGAATCCCTGTTTTCATCCACGGGGTTTGGTGTGGTGTGTTTGTGTTCTGTTCTGTCAGTGGGGAAGCGGCAGAAGCCCGGGGAGCTGAGTGTTGGCACTGCTGGCAGAGAGCGGAGCGCCTGTTTCTTCTGGCAGGGCCGCCACTCCAGCATCAGTGAGAAGGGAACCTCGGCTCTCATGACGGTGGAGCTGGGCAGCCACAGGGGGTCACAGGTGGGTAGCACAGCAACTAATGAAATTGCTTGATTTTTCTTTTACTAATCAATAAAATTATCTTTTTAATGGACGCATATTCCTGTTTAGCTATCACATTGTAATGTTTCTTAAACAACTAGATAAAAACATTAATTCATCCATTTATTCAGTCATTCATTCAATATAAACACAAACACGTTAGAATGTCATAAAAAGGCCTTAATGGCTGCCTGTCCAGGTAGAAGTTGATCCAAGTGTTTTTTCCGTCTTCATGTGTCTGTTTTGCTGCTGTCCAGGTGTTGGTGAGCCAGGGGAAGGAACCTCCATGCTTCCTCCAGCTGTTCCAGGGAGGTCTGGTCATCCACAAGGGCAGTAGAGAGGACAGTGCCAACAACACAGGTGAAAAAAATAAGAATTGGTGCAAGACGAGAGTCAGAATCTATCTTGCTCTCTTAATCGGCTAATTCTTTTTGCTTCAACTACATCTATATGGTAATATTCTGGCACAAATGCCTCTAACCACGCCTACATCCCCTCTCCAGGCGACTGGCGGCTCTTCTGCGTGCGTGGCGAGGCGATGGTTGAGGCCTCCCTGGTGGAGGTGGACTGCTGCTGTGCCAGCCTGCGCTCCCGGGCCAGCCTGGTCCTGCTGAACGCTCAGAAAGGCTGCCTCTACCTGTGGCATGGCTGTAAGGCCCAGGTCGGTGCCAGGCAGGTGGCCACCAGGGCTGTGGAAAAACTCACCCAGCGGTAAGGCATGGGCATAAATAGATGGGTAGTTGGGTAATGGGGGTGTGATGTGATGATATTTTGGGGATGAGTATTTTTTCTCTTTCAGAAGATATTTACACAAGAAAATTTTGAAAATGAGCAACGATCATTAGTAATCAGTAATGTGTAATCAATAATAAGTAATATGGATATGATGAGCAGGTAAAGCCAATCATTGTTCATTTTACTCATAATACGTTCAGAAAATTGTATCGCTTTACTGTAATATTTCAGTTATTTCACAATATTACAGCCAATATCTAGTCTCATATCACAATATCAATATTGTGTTATATCTATACGTGTGTGTGTGTGTGTGTGTGTGTGTGTGTGTGTTTACCAGGTGTCCTCCAGAGTTGGATCTGAGCAGTACCAGCAGTGTGAAAGTGGAGGAGGTGGAGGAAGGGGCAGAGCCTGCAGAGTTTTTAAAGGCTCTGGGCCAGCAGGACAGGAAGGCCTATGACTGCATGCTTCAAGGTACAGCTTCACATTCCCATAGGACAATGGTTCTCAATCCCAGTCCTCAGGACCCAGAGCCCTACTGGTTTTCATTGTATCCGTCTAATAGGGACTGATGTAGACAGATACTACCATTTGAATGCAATTAACTACCTGGTAGGATAGAAAACCATCAGGACCAGGACTGACAAACAATCGGCGATCAGTTAGAAAGAGCATTTTTAATGGCTACTACTATATGTCAGCTGATGTGTTCATGTGTGTGTTGCTTCAAGACCCAGGGAAGTACAACTACACGCCCCGGCTGTTCCGGCTGAGTGCCAGCTCTGGGGTGTTTGAAGGGGAGGAGCAGCTGAGTCCGGCCAGGGTGACAGAGGGAGTCATGGCGATGCCCTTCCTCCAGGAGAACCTCTACTCCGCACAACAGCCAGGTAACAGACACCTGTACTGTTCTTTATTACGCACGCAATGTTGTGTTGGGATGAACCGCAAGGCTTTCATGTTTTTTTTCTTTTATGTGTGAAGTTGTCTATGAAATGAATCCCTTTCCTTTTTGAGATATAGTTGAAACTAGAACTGCTGCTAGCATGTCCTAAGTTGTATTTACTGTTGTCAAACTACCTGTCAGTATTGGAATAGGAATAGGACTTCCAAACGTTGGGCAGTTGCAGAACCTGACAAAGTAGACAAATTTACTTTCCACAGCCAAACTTTACCAGCAATATAACCTTTATCACCTAATTTATCACCCAGAAATCACATCCTCCTTGTCAGGTGAAATCTCAGTTACTTGCTGTAACTGCTACTATCCCATCTGCTGAAGCCTTGCCCCCATTTCAAACTATTCATCACAGTTGTTACTTAAATGTATCTGTATCTGAGCTGGTCAGGTTTCAGAGTCAACCTGAATCAGAATACGTTTTATTGGCCAAGGAATTCAACTTGGTGAAATGCTCATGTACATAGGTCACATTAAACATAACACAAGAAATGTAGAAAGTATAAAAAAATTAGTAGAAATTTAGTATAAAGTAGAAATTTAGGGAATAGTTCTCTTTTAGGAGTGGTACATAAAAGAAAGTAGTATATAAAAAAAAATAATAACAGAAATTTTCTGTATAGGATGCACATGGTTTTCTGAAACCTGACTGATTGCTCTGACAGGAAGCTATGGAAGTCAGTAATCGAGAAAAAACAAGGAATGTTATACATGTCTGGTATGAACAGTATAAATAGGTAGTGCTGAAAGACACTTTCACAGGACACATGTCTATTGATAGATATATTGGCTATTATCGAGAGTGAACGGTACACCTTCCAGGTACAGGACGGTCTTTCCAACAATTAGGCCACCATTGGTCACATGCGTGTTATGTGAGCGCTCTACTATTTGAGTTAATTCCCTTGCCACTACTTTACCAGCTCTGTTCCTGTTGGATAACCGTATGGAGGTGTACCTGTGGCAGGGCCAGGAGCCTGACGACACCCAGTGCACCGGCTCGGCGAAGATGCGCTGGGACAACCAGAGGAAGTGTGCCATGGAGACTGTGCTGCACTACTGTAAAGGTCAGAGGTCACAACCAACCATAGCAGAAGTGGCTAATTAGCCTGTGAGCAGTTTGAAATTAACACTATACAATTTAAGGATACATAAATATTTCTGCAGTGGTTTAGGAGAGGACAGGTTAAGGAGCTCTCCTTTACCATCTTTTCAAAATGTATCGTGGTTCAAAATTCCAGATTTTGTGTCTTGATAATGAGTTTTGCAGCTTTTCATGTAAAGAAATATTTCTTGGGCTTTCCAAAGCCATCATATTAACATAATGAATTCTTAAGTTGAGAAATATTCCACTTTAACATCAAGGGGACAAGATTCTTTTTTCCATCATTGAACTTGACCAACAATTCAGTTCTTTATATCCTGTTTTACAAATAGGGTGTAAAAACAAAACAAATCACCTAACAATTACATACATTGCATACACATAAATCATCACATAATACCACCCAACAAAACACTTACTAGACTGTAATTTGTTGTATTTTTCTGCCATAATTTTGTAAAAGTAGGTGTAGGTCTCATATGGTACTGTAGATATATCAGTTTGGGACCAAACTCAATCAACACCAATTTGTTTTTTGTTGTTTGTTGTTTGTTGTTTCCTCTCCATACCCGGTCTGTGGTATGACTTACAGAGAAGAACCCTCGCCGCCCCCCTCAGGCCTACCTGATCCTAGCAGGCTGCGAACCCCTCACCTTCACCAACATCTTCCCGTACTGGGAGAAAGACCCCAGCATCACTGCACAGGTAGGAGACTTTTCTGTTGTCCACTATGACCTTTCCATATTGTTAATATAAAAGACTGTATTGACTCTGGGAGAGCGGCCGCAGCATCACAGCACAGATAGAGACTGCTGGCTACACTGTGGCCTTTGGAAAAAATCAGAATCAGAATGTTTTGAGAGGTACAATAACTGTACAGATCATTTTTTTCAGGGATATTAGTGTGCAGACAATATAGAGTGTCTTTATATGCACATTAATATGTCAAATACGTTTGTGGTCTTAGTTGGGATGTGGCATTTACATGGAATGACAGTGTTTCGGCAGTGTTTTTCATATACCTGTATACATGGAGATAGTCTATAGTTTTACTGCTGTGTTCATTAGTGGCACCTTATTGTGTTGCTTGTGACTCCATGGAAACGCGTGTGACTCCAGGGAACCAGCACTTGCACTTTTCACCAAACCCAACAATATAGGGGATATGGTGTTTACATGCCAGAATATACCAGTGAATGTCAGCATGTCCCAGCTAGCATATTCATATTTTTCATATTTGGGATATGGGCTTATCCCAGTTATTGTAAACAGGATGTGGCGTTTACATGCGCCAATTCAATGCGCCAACAGAATATCTGAATATCCCGAATATAAACAGAATAATAATATGCATGTAAACACCCTCATAATGGCTCAGCGTGGCATGATGCAGGCTGATGAATAGGTCTGGAAAAGGCTGTTAGCTTGTCACAGTGCCGTTCTCCAAATCTCTCACTTTGGTGCTGAGTGCCAAGCAGAGTCACATGTTCATGAGCAGTGGAGAGAATAACGAGTCGTTTCTATGACCTCTCATGCTCGAAACAGACAGACACCAATGCAGCAGAGCTGGGTTTTTAATGACCAGTTCAGGTTAAATGTCTAGCTTGGGGGCATTTTGAGCAAGGAGGGACACAGTCACTGTCAGGGGCTGAACCAGTGACCTGTCAGCCTCCCTAGAGTCATGCACACTTTAATATGCTCTACAGGCATTAATGTATTTGCACATATTTACATGATATTTAAATGGATTAAGATATAAAGTAAAAGGAACAGAAAGTTTTATCTCAAAGAAACAGATGAACAGAAAATACAGTAGTTCAGACATCATCAGTGAAAGTTTTAACATGCATGTGTTTTCTGTGTATGTTTACATAGTAATTATGTTTGGGCCTGGTTGCTGCACTTAAGCTTATTTCTATGTTTTGTTTTGTTTTTTCAATTCATGCTCACACATACTGTATAATGTATGTTCATGCGAATCAAGCTTTTGTGCGGTTTAGCATTTGTTGACCTCAGCTGTCTGTGTGTGTGTGTGTGTGTGTACAGGTGGAGGGCCCCAAGAACAAGGTGACATTAGTGAAGGAGGCGCTGTCTAGGCTCAGTAAGGAGCAGTACTCCATCGAGGAGCTGACCAGGAAGCCGCTGCCAGAGGGAGTGGACCCTCTGCGCCTGGAGGACTACCTCTCTGACCAGGACTTCAAGGTATTTGTCCCCATTAAAATTATTTGCAAGTAACTGGCAGCACGGTGGCTCAGTGGTTAGTACTGTTGCCTCACAGCAAGAAGGTCATGGGTTTGAATCTCTACCCCGGTTCTTTCTGTGTAGAGTTTGCATGTTCTCCCCGTGTTTGCGTGGGTTTCCTCCGGGTTCTCTGGTTTCCTCCCACAGTCCAAAGACATGCTGTGTTTGTGTAGTATTGTATGTAATGTATATAATCTAGTAAAATGATGTGTAGTACGTATTTTAAGTATGTAACCTATATGATGTGTGTAGATATATATGATGTAGTATGTATGTGACATATACTGTATATGATGCTAAAGCCCTTTGAGACATGCTTGTGATAAGGGGCTACACAAATAAACAAGACTAGACTAGACTAGACTAGACTAGACTGGCAGCAGTGTGTGGGAGCTTCTTCGCACAATGGAAGGTAACACAATGACACAAAGCAAGAACAGTTCAAATTAATATCCAAACAAAATGGTTACACATGCATAGTCAGAGAAAATACTGAGGGAAAAAGCTAAGAAGAAACAATAGAGCAAGATGAAGTGAAATTTAATGACGCTTGACACAAAAATGTGTAATTAAATATATATAGTGCCTTGCAGAAGTATTCATACCTCTTGACTTTTTGCACATTTTGTTGTGCTATGAAGTTATTTTAAAATGCATTCATCCAGGATTGTTAGTCTGAGTTCTATGCAAAGCACTCTGTTCTATCAAAGAGAAAACAAAACTGAAGAAATGTATGTGAATTTATACAATTAAAATAACAGAGAAATCAAGTAGTATTCAACCAGAACACAGAAGCTGCACCTTTGGTATTTTCAATTATAGTGATTGGAAAGGGATAATTTATATTTTCTGTATTTTCAAACCTCAGAAACTGGACTTGAATGTCACCCTTGAATGAACCATGTGTCCCATACTGTGGTTAAGTATTCTAATGGAGAGTCTAGCCTACACCCTAAAATCCCTTCAGTCCCATTAAGATCTAGTGAAGGGTTCAGCTTTGTTAGCATGAAAGATACATTTAAAAAAAGAAAGGTTGATAGGAAAACGTTGTTCACAACCACTAAATAGATGTCGACATCAGAGTAACAGATAATGAGAAACATTGAGCAATTTTTTCCTAGTGCAGCAGATTAGCCCAAACAAAGCAAATAGGTTGAATTATGTAAACAAGATTTCTCTGATATTTTAATTTTATACTTTCTCATAAAGAACTCAGACTAAAATCCTGAATAAATGCATTTTGAAATAACTCAATAGCACAACAAAACAAAACAACAGAACAAAAAGTCAAGGGTCTGAATACTTTGGCAAGGTGCTGTAGGTTTTTGATATCACATTTTTATCATTGTTGAAGATATAGAAACCTGCCTTACATAGAAAAAGATTGTCAAGTCAATTAGTCATGCACACACATACAGATTATAGTGCATACATAGTGGCATCTTACCATATACACACACTCACACACAGATTTAAAAAGTGCCAAGTTCCATAGATATTGATTACAGTCTGTGACTCACGAAAGCCCAAGGGTTGTCAGTGAAAAGGAGTTACTTTTATTTATTTTTTTCCTGAAAAAAGCAATTTTTCCGCCAGGACCGAAAATGTTGCACATAATAATGGGCCTCCTGTGACACTTACTGTCTTCTTATATTAATGTGTTGCAGAGGCTTCTGGAGATGACTCGAGTGGAGTTCAACGCCCTGCCAAGCTGGAAGCAAAAGAACCTGAAGAAGAGCAAGGGCCTGTTTTAAAAGACATCTTTTTGTACACAAACCAAATAAGAGAACCTTTGTTTTTTTATGTTCATGGCACCTTTTCTTACATTTTTGTACTCCAAGGAAAATCATGTCCTCATCTTGTAAAGCAAAAAGAAAAAGCAAATGTACATGTGTTCAAATGTTTATCTGTTATTTTTAACAATGCCATTTTTAAAGTTTTCCTGTGTTAATGAAATATCATAGCCAACAATTATGTGCAATTGTTAACCTTTGGTGGCGAGGTGTTTTCCTAATATAGTAATTATATTTACCCCCCACATTATAAATATGTAATATACTATAAATGAATTTCCTTGTATGTTTACTCCAGACATTGTCAATTTTGTGGGAGAATGTAAAAATTGCCTGTGGTTTAAATGATCAACTAAAACTTTAGGGGAGTTATTGATAGATTTAACCATCATTTCATACAAGTCAGCTCAGAAGTGACTACACTTTGAGTCTGAAAAGCAAAAAACAATATTATGTCAATGTAGCAAAACAAATTTGAAAGACTTCATGTTCTAGACTTAATTCTAGACCTCTGACAGTTCTCCAAGGACTTTTCTTTTGGCAAGTTCTTTTTCTTTGATAATTGCAACCAACTCATTCAGTTTTGCAGTGGCAACTTTTTTTCTTTTCTTTTTTGTGCTGATTGGTTGGTGTGCAAAGGCAGATAGGGCAAAGTAAAGCTCAAAGTCCCAGTGATCTCCTTAGTGCTTTGCAGTGTTGTAGAGTCACCAAACCTCGAGGCCAAGTCGAGTCTCAAGTCCTCAGTGTTCAAATACGAGTCACCATGGTCATGTCCGAGTCGAGTCTCAAGTCCTCAGTACTTGAGTCCGAGTAACCAGTTTGAATTCAAGTAATATATGCTAGAACAAATAAAAAAGAACACATAAAAATTGGCATGTCACATTAAAAGCTAGTTTATTAGTTACCCATTATAGTTTTGACTTATGAGTTTGGTACTGAATCCTCCCTGGATCTCATGAATGACTGCCTGTGTGCCAGTGATGGCAACTCTCTGGGCAACTGGTTGTTTGGGACCAAAACTAACCTCTTTGTTGTGTTACATGTGTTTTTGTGAATCTGTGACAGTATGTTTGTGTAAATACTCAACTGTATATGTGTTAAGCGTGTGTGTGAGAGAGAGAGAGAGCGAGAGACTGCAGTATGAACTGCCTTTATAAGCATAGTTGAAAGCACAAATGTATAGTGCAAAATCTGTGCTCCTTCTTTTGGACAATGGTATGTTACAATATAAAACATATTGTCAATATGACTGCCTGTGATGTCTGAATTATGAAATTCTCTGCACAATATTGCCAAAAATGTTCTTGCAGAACAGTCACAATTTGTTGTAATATGCATCGCAACACATTGTGATACATGTGGTTTGCAATAGATGTGGACACAGCTACTCTGCCAGCTTTTCTTTCTCAACATAAAAATTGGTCAAAACGTTGTTGGTGGTGGGGGAACAAGATGCTAATGCTCAGGATTTCCTCATTTTGAATAAAATCAAAAATGTAAAAAAAACATTTGGTTCTAATCATAACATTCCTCTGCTTCACAAATGGGACTTACTCTGATCAGTACTCCAACAAACAACCAAAGGGTGCTGGTAGTGGATGCAATACATGTACAACATCATACTTCTGCATTGGAGTAAAACATCTCCTTCCCATCAGGTATCTGACAAATCCTATTGGTGTGTGTTCTGTTTTGCCCTTCAGGATGAGATGAATCAGATGGACAAAGGACCTTCCTTGTAGCGAGTCTTCCTGCCCAGATGTTTGACAAATAAAGGCTCAGATGATATACATCCTGCAATAATCCAAATTAATATAAGGAAACACCAACACATGATTGCTTGTTTCAGTCATGTGATTTTTGTTTTCTTCAACCCCTGCATACATTAACTGGACATGGTGCCAAATTAGCATTTACATGGTGTTACCACAGCCATTATAAAGATGGAGAGCGCAGACACACCCAAATCCTACACAGGGCTTTGCACTGTAGGAGATGAGTGGATCAAACCCCCATACCATTACAGAGACGCCATCTTTGATTAACATCTTTATTGCTGGACTTGCCTTGATTCTGACCATTCCCTCTGTTAGGTCAAGGATTCCCAAACTTTTTCATGTTAGATACACTCTGAACCACAAATCCCCATTTGATAAGATTGTGTCTCAAGGATCCCTATCTGATTTATGTTGTTAGATATGGCTTATTAACAATTACATAACTGTTTTTTACATTATAGTTGTGATAACAGCGAGGAAAAGGGAACCTCTGATCAAAATAGTCATTCTTCTGCATTCTGTTATTGTGATAATGTCTAGTGAGTGAAGAAATAATGAAATTAAACTATTCTTCATTTTGCTGGGGACCTCCTGGAACCTTCTCAAGGACCCTTGGTAGTCCCTGGACCCCACTTTGGAAACCACCGCATTAGGTGAATGTTAACGGTGTTAAAGTCATATTAATACTTAACCACCAGGGGGTATTGTCTGTCCAACTTTGATATCTCATACAGCATTTCCCTTCAAATCTGTTCAATCTTTTGGCCCATACATAATCGATGAGTGATGAGTAGAAAGAGAAACACCCACAAAAAAAAACAACAACCTATGATGGCGCTGCATAGCAACATGTTTTTGTTTTTGTTTTTGTTTTATCCGTTTTAAGTGGGTGGAGGTCTTGTAAATTTCTAGAACATTGTGTGAAAACACTCATGAATATCCAACATGTTCTACCCAACTCATGCATTGTAATAGCTGTTTTAAATAACACCTGCTTGGCTGGGACACAGCACATCTGTCCATCACACACCCAGGGTCAATGATGTTAATGTTACCATCAACACCAACGCCACCAACACACTCACACACACACACACACACACACTCAATCCCTGATACAAATACAAACACAGAGACAGATTCAAACCCTGTAACACATACATACACACACATAATCCAAACACACACAGATGCACTCAAGCCTTAATACAAATACAAACACAGACAGACTCACACACACACACTCAAACTCTGCAACAAACAAACACACACACACATACACTTGAGCCTTGCAACACACGTAAACAGATGCACCCAATCCCCGTAACACAAACATAGATACCTACAAATCCTGTGACACACACACACACACACACACACACAGATGCACTCAAGCCAGTTAACACACACATGCAAACATAGGCTGCACTTACTTTTCTTCCCCACTGATAAGGCCTCATGTCACACGATGCCGACACACATGCGGCGGCGAAGTCATTTCCACAACAGATGGCAGGAGGCAGCCGTTGCTTCCTAGAACAGCGGCTGGGCTGCCTGGTTCCTTTATTTATTATCAACGTTGTCCTGTGAGCATTAATCACCTGCATCGCTCTGCCTTCTGGCTCAGGTGTCATAGCGGCCCGCAACACCGACGACACGCAGCCGAACAGTGGAGCCGCTAATACAAGGCAGATTAGCTTGAGTAATAACACGCTGGCTCTGAGGTGATGGAATTGGATGCAAAGTGTGTGTATGAGTGTGTGTGTGGAGTCTCCAGCTTTGATCAAGCCCCAAAATATGAAGTCTGACCCAGCAGGAGCCTGAAGAAGTCCAACCTGAACCCAATTATAAACCAATATTTATTCCCAATGCCCATTCTACAGAAGTGGCAAGAAGCAACAGCCAATGGAAAAACAAACTTGATCAGCATGTAGTTTCTCTATTGATGAATGCAACTAGTCAGAATGTGTCCAACACAATGTGTCCAGTACAATTACTTAATCAAAGAGGTTGTAATATACAGAGTGTTGCCATCACGACACGAAACCTCCCCTCCACCACACACACGCCTGTAACCAACAGCTACCCCGGGATTTTCACGGTTCATTGAATCACTTCAAGGTAGACAAAACCCTATTTCAACTATTGCCTGCATTTTACCTCAGAATTTCTTCTACTTTGCCAGACTTATCAAAGCTTGCAGAAGTCCAACCTATTCACTGGGGACACCTTCCCCGGTGCTCTCGTTTGTGTTGATTGCACAACTTGAAAAAGACAGCCAAACAACCAAGCAATGTTTTTTGATGCATGTTTAACTTTAAATCCAAAAGATGTGATGAAGAGCTCATCAGAGGCAGAAAACATCAACACAGCAGCAGGATAACAAAAGAAACACATTTAATAACTACTTCCAAATGCTCTCTGGAGAGAGAATTGATTGCCTCTCTCTGAGGCAATCAATTCTCATCTGCAATGTATGTGTTCCCCCTTCTTTTTTTAATAGCCTTCTTTCACTGTAAGATAAGACGTCTATTAGCCGGAGCAGCAGAGACAAGCCCGTTAGGGAGGACAAGTCAGTCCCTGAAATTCTCATAATTCACAAAGCAGCAGCCTGGCTCACTCAGTAAGAAAGAAACCCTCTTGTTTTTGTGTACTGGGGAATCCAAGGCCTTGAAAAATTCATTGTTCACTGTGAGTTTGCAGCAGGCAAAATTGGCCCGAAACAAACCTGCATTTGCCTGAATGCCTGTGTGTGTGTATGTACATGCTTGTGTACATCTGTGTGCATTTAGAATCAGCAGAAGTGTGTGTGTGTGTGTGTGTGTGTGTGTGTGTGTGTGTGTGTGTGTGTGTGTGTGTGTGTGTGTGTGTGTGTGTGTGTGTGTGTGCACTGAGGAGAATCAGTAGGAATAAAGGTGATAATGTTGCTAATCAGCGTTGCTCTCTGGCTTCCCTCCCAGCAGGGTTCTGGCAGAAGATTTGCAGGCTGCGTCTCTGGTCAAACTTGGCTCAGGATTCCTGCTGCTCAGTTTAGCTCGCCAAGTACAATTGTGCTTCCAGTCTGCTTGAGAGCAAGGATTAGTACTCTGGGTTAGCTGTATATTACTTTTAATGTTGGAGTATAATCAGTATTAATGGCTCCCTTTGTTATGATTCATATCTGGGATAGATAAAGCTGTCTAGGCTTACTTTCTGGCAGTTTATGACGAGCCTGATAGAACGCTCCTATCTAATTATGTTTACCTTAAAGGTGAATTCCACTTAATCTGAGAATTCCCACATTATAGAGAGATTTCAGGTACATACAACTTGGTCAGAATTGCATAGACCTGGTTAATTTCTGTTGACTGAACTGATCATTTTGCCACTGATCTGATCGATTTTGTGTTAAGATAATGATTGCTTATCAGACAACAATTCAGTTACTTATAACATTACTGAATTGACCACACCACAACATCTTCTTTCAGATCTCTATCTCTCTTTTTTATGTCTGGTTGTTATATATTTAGCCATTATTTGCGCACAGTCAGTTCTCCATGACGCTGCCAGATGTGGTTGCTAGGAGATTTGTGGCACAACTGCAAAGCCTTTATTCCCATGGTTTAGGACAGTCCAGCAGTTGTGAACATGAATGACTCTCTCTCATATCTATTGATCCTGATGCATCAAGATGTAAATTCTGGAGAAAAATCTTTAAATTGTGTGGTATAGAATATTATAAACCTGCAGGTCTGGGTATCTGGTAATGAATTACTCTGAATTTAAAACAACCAGCAAGCAACACTTGTATTTGATACATGTTTTGGATTAGTGAGGCCACTTCCACTGAGCCAACTGCTAGAGTGAACATTTATATTGTCTGATCACTGATGTCAGTGAGTATTTCCAGGCAACAGATGGTGACAATTTGCCCATTTAAATACAACACAACACATTCAAGCACACACACACACACACATTCACACACACATAGACACACATCTCAGCTACCCAAACTTCACCACAACCAACACAGAGAGAGAGAGAGAAACAAACACACGCTCACACCTTTACCATGCCCACATCACCCTCTAACAAAAGCAAGTACACCACTTGCATACATAAACACCCCTCCCCTCCCCTCCCTCCACACACACACACACACACACACACACACCTCCTAGTGACAAAAGCCTGTCTGCATCGACCATGACATCAGTCCCCTTTCCCGGGGATGAGAGGGGAACTGAGGCTGACAGATTGATTGAAAGACCTTTCTCCCTCTCTCATCTGTCGCTTCGGCCTGTTTATCATCCCCTACTTATTCCCTCCATCCGCTGGAGAGAGAGAGAGAGAAAGCCATTTAGGCCAGCCTTGACCACATCATGTCACCCTGAGGGATTTTAGGCAACGCGGGGCCGGGGCTCTGCCACCTGAGAGAGAGCAGAAGACTGTAAGATTGATTTGGCATGAATTAACGCAACGTGCCATTTGTTTGACCTTGTCTTTGTGAACATCCAGCAGCAGTAAAACAGCTCCTCCTGTGCGGTGTGATGTCAGTGGACGTTGCTGTAGACTGAAGGTTATTAGCCCTGTGGCGGTTCAACTGCTTGATAAGATTTAGCAGCCGGGGAGGGTTCAAAGCTTTGCCCTGTATGTGACAAGAAAAGCCCAAAATTTCATCCCAGAACATGGAGGGATTTGTCTAAGCTCCGTAAAGAGATGTCTAGGTTGATGTGGTGGGAAAATGGGGTTTGGATCCTTTCAGTTTTCCAATATTGTGTGTTGCAATTACAACTGAAAAATAAGCAGAAAGTAAAGTCGCAATACAACACAAAGTTATTGTGAGGCTTGCAGTTAATCCTTCAGGTTTATACCTGCCGTAAAACTCAATTATAACTGCACATGAATATCCATTATGCTAATTTAGTCCTAACCTCTATTATGTCTTTGTTAATCGGAGTAAGTTGTACATTTCCTCCCTTGCTGCGAGGATAATTACTGCTAAATGATAAATGATAATGTTCTTTTGTTCCGACTTCCTTTTGTTGTACGATAAGTCACTGGCCTTGTTAGTTAGACACATTCATTATTTCTTCAGTCTTTTTGAATGTCTGTTTCTCAAGTGAACCCTGGCCAAGAAGACAAGAAGGTTTAAGCTTCCATCCTTAATGCAATGTTAACAGAGTTGAATGGCATTTGTCTCAGTGCAGTGCAAATTAAAAAACCCCAAATTGCCATTAGCAATGGCATAATAAGCAACAACGGCACAGAAGAACACACAGATCAAAACGCTGAAATGATGAGAGGAGTGAAACATGCACACAGCAGTAGGCATCCTATGAGTAATAACTGAAAAACGTGGAGCTAAATACAAGCTTGGTACATTCAGCTCTTGGACTGGGAACTTAAGACAGTGAGCTCCATAATAACACACGCAGCAACACATAATCTGACGTGTAAGCCCTATATACTTATTACTTTGGATGTGAAATGACACAATAAGGTTAAAGTACAGACCGCCAGCTTTAATTTGAAGGTATTTTCAGCCACATCAGTAGAAGAGCAACAGAACTACAGCACTTTTTATACATGGTCCTGCTATTTCAGTGTGTCAAAGGGTGATAAGAGTTTTGGGGCAAAACATGGACCTGCAACCTGCTGCCAAAACTACTTGAAATTGAGTTCACTATACTGTATAGTTAGGTTAAATACACAGAGCTCTCTCTATTGACTGAGGTGTTCAAAGTGACACAAAAAGCCAATGATGGCCATCCAGTGAGCTGAAACATGCACATTTTAGGTATTTAGCAGACACTCTCATCCAGAGCAACTTACAATGAATGCAAGAGTACAATAAGCTACGATTTCTGGGTCACCAATATTACAAGCACATAATAGAAATTGTCAGCGTGTCAGCGGCAAAGCTAGCGTGCCCTGATTTTAACAAAATATTCCTGAGTCCTTGGAGCAATATCGTGAGAGAAAATCAAGGGAGAAAAAAATACTGCAGAAAGGTTTTTAAACATCAAAGTGCAGCGGTTTGTAAGGAATCCATATCAATGTGATAGCAAACTTCAGAGAAACGTGGTGAAGCATATCCAGTGGGTTGGACCCTGGGTCACATATACAAAATGTGCATATACAAAATATCACTGTAATCCAAATGTAATCCAAAGCTTTTTTGCTTGTTGCATTTCTAAAGCCAATCATTTTAGGAGGCTGTTCAGTGTGGTTTGATTGACGTAAAATCTCAGGTACTTGTAAGACCACCTCTAGTCTTCTATTTATTTGATATGCGGGGTAGAGCAGAGTGTTTGGTTTTAGTTTTGGAAAACAACAATGACTCAGTATTGTCTTCAGCAATCTTAAAAGCCATCTGTGTTTTGAATAGGGCCTCATTTATAGATGGAATAGAGAAATCATGTAGGGATTTAGTGGAGAATAAACCTAAACTCAGCTGACCTGCCATCTTAGGTTGACATAAATCTTCATGAAGTAAAGTCATAGTATACTGTACATCATAGTATCATCATCTTTTAATGTAAAAAAAAAAAAAAAAAAGTCTGCATAAATTGGCAAATAGGTATATGGTATGATAGTTGCTGTGCTATATAAATAAACTACTTACTTACTAAAAAGGTGGAAAAATCATGTTTTCATTTCAGTGTGACTTTAACTAACGGATTGAGTCACTCCATTATCCAACAACCTTCGCTTAGATTCCATTATCTGACAACCTCGTCAACTTTACTAGGATCAGAAGTCAAGTGCTTCAGTTTGGTGTTGTTGTTAGTGACATTCAGAGTGCAATGCTAATTCCTGAAACCAGACTGAAACTTGCTCATAATATCATTGCTTTATAAAAAAGAGAAAAAGAAGTCTTTCATTTCCCAGAATGTGTCTCAGGGATTTTGGCAAGAAAAGATAGCTTTGAAATTGAACAATAATTTCTGTAAGTTGGCGGGCCTCAGCTACCCCGGTTCTGTCTGTCTGGAGTTATTACAGCCAGCGAGCTTCCTTGTGCCCGCTCTCTAATCCCAGCTAAACCCATCGGGTTCTGTGGCACAGCTAAATGGGCTTGTCCACTGTTTGATATGGAGTGACCTTCTATGTGGCAGAGGAAACTGAATTACTTCCGTGAGGGGGCAGTGAGACCGTGGCCTCGGTCAGTTCTCCATCCTGCCGTGGTTTTCTCCCACCATTCTCCCTCTGCCCATTTTCCCTCAGTTTCTCTCCCTCTCTCCACATATCTCACCTCCATTCTTGCTTTTTCATTTGAAGAGATTTGCTCCAAAATGAGATATCCACCATTTTAAAAAAAAGTGTCACCCACTCTTCCAGTGACTGAGTACAAAATTTGAGCAAATTATGGTAGAAGCGTAGAGGATATTTCATGTCCAAGGTTGACAAAATGACAGCAATTTAATATGTTTTTCTATAGACTCTCTTCATTTTCTTCCCATTTGGCCTTCCTTTTACTGGCATTCACTTTCCCGTCTCTCACCCTCTGCTGATTTCTTTTTCTCTTTACATCCTTCAGCACTCGATTCTCTTTTCTCCTCTCCCTCTCAGTCCATCTTTCATCTCTCTGCACGCATTGTTGCCAACATCAGTGGATTCAATGTATTCAATGCGCAAAGGCCATGTTAGTTAGTTAGTTTGTTAGTTAGTTAGTTAGTTAGTTAGTTAGTTAGTTAGTTTATTGTCCCCGGGGAGAAATTCTTTTCCACAAAACTGTACATCACAAGGACAACCAACAATACACTTCACACACATCATCACACAACAATAGCAGACAGTAACTGTGCATCACAAGGAGAACCAACAATACACCTTCCACATATCATCACACAACAATACCAGTAACAATACATAAAGTATAACACAGCAGCACATAATAGTGGCGGGCAAAAACAACATAAGAAAACAAGACTCATAGTTCCCTCAGCGAGTCACCCTGTTTAGGGCTGCGACGGCTGGGGGTATCAGGCTTGTAATTATATTTTTTTTCAGGATGTTCACTGAAATGAGTGACAAATGATCGGTGAAATGAATAACATAGGATCATTTGAACTACTTTACAATCAAGGGTAATGTCAAAGAATGATATTTATTCATTTTGGATTAAAGAAATTTGATGTGTGTGCATGGTTCAGTCATTTGAAAATGTAATTACAGCCCCTAATATTATTACTTTGTAAACAAAGAACAGCTACCAACCTCATTGATATTCAACACTTTTTATTTTCATACCAAAAATCAAATGGTGGTAATTTTGGATTGAAACTCTTCAAATACAATTTCTCCGACCCTCTCTAAAAGGCAATCTACACTTCATAGATCCCTAAGACAGACTCAATAGCACCCCAGCTATCTCCCCCGGCCAATGGCCAATGATTTGCCAGCGCTCTTCCTATTGTATCTGTAATTGGACTGCAGTGAAAGGTTTGATTAGGGGTTGATTCCCTCTCTAGGTTGCATCAAGGACACTCCTGGATCAGTTCACCCGAGAAAAGAGGCCTAACTTGGAGTGAGAAAAAGGATATCGAGTGTTGTATGTAATGAAGTTGTCACTGTGTCTGCGTGTGTTTTGTGTGTGTGTGTGTCTGCGTGTGTTTTGTGTGTGTGTGTCTGTGTGTGTGTGTGTGTGTGGATTCAGTGGCTGCACTTGGCTGCTACTCAGTGACTCCTCAGTGCTTTGACTCCTCTCAATGTTTCATCTGGGAGAAAGGCTTTAGTCATCATGTGTCACCCTTTGCTTCACACTGTACCATTTTGTACTCCTAACCCCCTTAATATTTTCCTATATTAGCCGTTTCCTCAACAGATTTTGATGAGGTTATATATTTTTTTAATATTGTTATTATTACTACAGTTTTCAAAATGATTTATTTTTATCTGTGCCTCCAATGGGTTTATGCAAACTCATTGTCCCAGGCAGATCCTGTGAAATTGCTTTTATAGTTGTGTTTACCTTTTCACCTAACTCCCACTGCACACACACACACACAAACACATACACACACACGGACATGCACACAACACAAGCCCACGTGTACACTCACACTCACATACACATGCATGCGTACACACACACACACACACGTACAAATACATGCACTACACACAATCAAAAACTCAAAATATATAATCAATCAATACACACTACTCTCAGTAGTGTTGGCCTTCCGTGTGATTGCAGCTGTATTGAAGTAATTCTAGTTAGTGCAACAGTCCTGTATCATTCTCAAAACTGTTTTTCTCTCTATCTGTTTTCCTTTTTCTCACTCTCATTTTTCCTCTACTTGTTCTCCCTCCATTTCTTCTCCCTGTCTACCTTTTTCTCCTGAAATCTCCTCTCTCTCTCTCTCTCTCTCTCTCCCAATCTGTCAGCTTCCATTCTTCCCCTCCCCTCCATCCCGCTCCCCCTCTCCATCTTTTTAAATCCCCAGCAATCAGCACCAGTGGAAAGGCTATTTTCCCCCTGTGTGCCAACACCGGCATCTTCAATTTAAGGTCATGGGTGCTGCTGTATATACCTTAAAGCAATAGTGGGAGAAAAGAAATGTGAGTAATGCAGTCTTGGAGGGGCGTTGATTCCTAGCAGGCTATCCCCCCTGTATTTACCAAAGGGGTTTGTTAGCAAATCAGCAAGTCAATCAAGTGTCAGATCACTGCGGCTCTTTGTGATTTGCGGAACAAATTGGCTCTGAAATGTTGGCATTGATGTATATACTGGCTTTGCACCTTACAGCTTAGCGCTATTGTGCATCAAAGAGCGTATTGGGTTTCTTACTGTATGTTAATTTATACGATCTTTGACATCATCCCTCGAGGACGCCGGACTTTTGTCGATTGGTGGATGTGTTGTACTTCGTTGCCAAGGTTGATGAATCTGGTTTGGAGTTGAAAACTACACCCTAATTTTCTCAAATGGTTTCCATTATCAGACTTTTCCCATTTGTAAATGCATTTGCAATGTCACAGGCTATAAACATGAAAAATATCACAATTTAATCGCAGGCTTGTGTCGCAGTTAAAGTGATTCTGAATGACAGGATTTTATTGCCATTAAGAATGATGGTGATTGTGTAATGGTGATGAATGTGTTGTGTCAGCATGTGGTACAGATGGAAGCACTAGCCGTTCTCAGTGCAAACTTACTAACTAACCCTTACTGAGCCCTGAGGAGGAGGAAGTAATGAACTCGAGCAGTTGACTCAATTAGCTGCTCCCACTATGCCCACTAGCATGCATGCGTCAGTGCACACGTACACATGCATGCACATGAACGCTCATACACTCCCTCGTGTGCACACACAAAGTATACACACAAATACCCATGACATGCACACATACACACATAGACACTCATGCGCATTTTCAAAACATCAAAAAGTTTCTTCACATATCTATTCAGTTTCCCTCAAGAAAATGAATAGTTTTTTGGGTACCGACAACATCACAACTTCAAAGAGCCATCTCTTGTCCTCACTCCCTAAACTTCTGTGTTTCCCCACTGAAAATCTTAATTTCCCTCAGTTAAAGAGCCAAGTTTATCTGTAGGCACGGCGCCTTGCCTTTCACATCTGTGCTAATAATGCTGAGATCTCTGTTTATCTACAAGCTGTAGAGATAAAATGTTCAGAAAAAGATTTAGATTTTTCATTATTTCCTACCTCCCTAATATCTAAAAACATTCAGGGAAATTTGCTTCTTTGGCAGAATCCTCTGTCCCTTTATATATATATATAGTGGTGTAATAAATGTGACTCAGCATCAGCAATATTCCATGAGAAACTCAATTTCAGCAAGAGCAGACGGGATTCTCTCAGGTGCTAGCTATAGCTGCAATTTCATTTTACGTCTCACCTCACCACAGTCCATTACTAGCATCTGCTAGCAAGGGAGTTCATTACAGGCAAAAAACACCATGATCCCTCCATTTCCACCCACCAGCAACGTGGGTGTGTTTCCCATAATGGCACCTGTACGCTTTGACATGTTTGTAAAATCATCCGTCCTGTGACCCCCTGACAAGGGGTTATGAACAGAACCTTTTTCCTGCTGTTTTACAGCCTCCCTGATGGTTTCTGCTCCTGCTGGTGGGTGCATTTGTTTCGAGTCCCTAGCTCCGTCTCAGCATGACCCCAAGGTCAGGCTGAAATGCCATGGCAGCGTTTTCATGCGCTGAAAGGTGGCCTAATCCGTATGTTTGTTGAGATCAATGGGAGTTATTCTGATGGATGATTGGAAAATGGCAAAAGTACATTATTTGCAGACATTATATTGCATGCACACACACGCGCACACACACACACATTTGAACACACATATGCCTACTACTACTACTGTAATGGTAATGTATCAATTAGCTAATAATTTTGAACATTTATATTCCTCTACCTACTTTTCTCATCCGCCCAATGCATGTTGGGATAGGCTCCAGCCCCCCATGATCCTGGATAGGAAAAAGCAGGTAAAGACCATGAATAAATGAGTTTGTTAGTTGCCTGAGGTGCGCTTGATTCACTCTGGTCTGACATAAGACAGGAATATTGGTTGTATTTTGAGGGAGAACAACATCTCCATTCTATTTTTTAAGAAATGTATGATGCAATGCTATTATATATTGCATATTTCTCTGGTTCAGTGCTCTTGTGGTGTTTTGTGTAACTCTTAAGGTTTACAGTTAGCAGAATAAGAGTCTGCCTCCCAAGCTAAACCATGAATGATTTTGCAAGATAAACTTTGTGTAAAACAAATTGGGCACTGAAAGAAGAGCTTTGATGTGCTAGTTGTTGTGGAGAATGTTAACTGGCTATGAATGTTATGTATGTATGTATGCATGCCATCCTTTTATAAAACTACACAAGACCTTGATTATTCAATTTCCAATAAGCCCAAGCTGTACCTTATGTAATTTTTTCTGATCATTATTATTTTCTTCTTTTCAGCTCTAAAACTACATAGAGCCCTACTGTAGTATATGCTCCAGTAACTATGAGGGCAGCTTTGTAGAAACATGTTGGGTAAGCAGGGGAATGAAGGCTTCTCCACATAAAAGTGTGTCTAGGTTTTCTTTTCTTCAGACTGCCCAATTTACAATAGATAATAGATGTAGTTTTGTAGTACTCGAGATCGGTCTTGGTCTCGAGACTGGTCTTAAGAAGGTCTTCTCTTGAAGGTCTTGGTCTTGTCTCTGAATCGACTGCATTTTTTGCATTTTGTCTTGACTCGGTCTCGGACGATGAGAACTCGTAATTTTATTTCAAGACCAGGCGAGGCCACAACTGCAGTAACATCATTGCCTGCCGGTGCCTTGTCTGATTTATTTATTTTTTACTGTGATTGGATGTGAAACTTCCCCCTTCAATTGCAACCAATAACTTGGCTTATTTTAAGTTTGAAAGTTTATTAACCAGGCTGAAGGTCTCATGCAGCGCTGATGGGTGGATTTTCTCTTGTTGAGCCCCAATACATTAAACATTGGCAATATTTTATGATGAAAAAGTTACATAATGTAAAGTTTAAAGTTTCTACATTCATTTTAACATGTAAGCTTTATGAAATATGGTCCTAGCTGGTCCTCCAACTTCTAGCTTCAAACAGACCCCTTGCTAAAATATTTATTTTAGCAAAGGAACATTCAATCTTGCTCTGTCCAGGAAAACTGGCTTTGAATCCACAAGTAGTGGATCAAACCTGGCATAAAGGGAGATTCTGCCTATTTACACAACAAAAATATCTCTCTTTAACAAGCGCTGTCTTTGAGACAAATGTGAAAAGACATGTGTTTAGCTTGTGTAAATAGAGCCGATCGATTAAATGTCACCTGTTCATGTGTAAAACGCGGTCATGCAGGATTTCACTGAGAGCTCTCATGGACACCTCACCCCCCGTAGTTAGCCACTGATCCAGCCATGAGAGGCTCAATCCCCCCCCCCACCATGCTAGGATGAGCATACACATAACACACACATACAAACACATATACACACACACTCACAAATAACGCACAACACACACATAACACATACGCATCACTGAACACCTCTCCTCCCACGTGGTTCTCCACTGAAGCTCCAACTATTCCCTCCATGCTGGGATGAACACATACACACACACACACACACACACACACACACACACACACACACACACACACACACACACATACATACACATACATAAACATAACATACAGACTTATGTAGACCCACAAATACATATGCACATTGCTCGCACTCACACACATACATATAACACACTTACACACACACAGACTTAGACACACACAAACACACATATACTCTTTAAAAATGTATGCATGTTTTCTTTATGCTACTGGGCTTCATGCAGGTACACTACAGTAGCTCTGAACACTCGGTGGGGCGGTTAAAGTAATACACAGTTTTTAAGTGATGAGAAAAGAGACACCATGTGTCTCCTGGTAGCTCATTACCTCCGGTGCTTAATGTAAATCATTTAGCATTCACTATGTTGAGTGGCAGTAGGCGACAACTAGCATTATCGTAAAAGACTGATCTTTTAGAAATAAAGGTTAGTGTTTTTTATTGTATGACGTAGATTTCTACATTTAAAATGAAATATTAACTCTGTTTGGAACTGTATTTGGTTCTATTGCTGTAATGGAACATATTCATAGATCTTTCTTCCACTGAAGGTTTACTAAATGTACTCCCTCGCTTCATCGCTTCATCAACCCTAACCCTAACCCATTATGAGACAATTTTCAGGAATGGGAGGGGATGAGGGACACTTTTTTTTTTTTTTGTAAACAATGTTTATTAGTTTTCTTTATGTACAAATTTTAACTTTAAGTACAAATGACAGGAACAAACAAACAATGTTCCCCCTCCCCCCACCCCACCTCCCCAGACCCTTCCAAACAACAAAACATTACACTATGAAATTACACAATGACGTGTCACTAACAAAAGACGAATGGGTGGCATAAACCCACACAGAAAAAAACAGCAGTACCAAAATAAATATACAAACAAAAATAAATTTAAAAAAGGAATACATAAAAATTATGCCAACAGTCTAGGTAGTACTCTCAATGCCATTCTTGTCTCAAAGGTGATACTTATATATATTATTTTAAGAAATTATAAGATTATTGCCTTATGTTAGGTCTCTATGTCTCTAACACTTGCATTTCTAAGGAACATAATAAAAGGTTTCCAGATTTCCTCAAACACATTTTGTCTATTCCTCAATATGTAAGTTATCTTTTCTAAAATCATACATGATGCCATTTCGTTAATCCATTCTTTAATACTTGGTCTATTTGTTTTGTCCCAATAAAGAGCAATAAGCCGTTTGGCTTTCAAGATACACATATGAGAGCCACTTTTAAACAGCAAGTGAGGAGCCAAGCTTGTTTAAAAAAGAATAAAAGCTTCTGAATGGACTGGGAGGAGCTTTGTTCCAGACCCATTACATCTCCACATAGCACACATTAGTTTCAGGATTGGTTATAAGGTCCAACATTGCTTATTGCAGGTTTAACAGGTAAGTGGACCAACGGATAAGTCTCCCAAAAACTTGGTGTATTCCTTTAAGTTGATCCAGCCGCCCACCAGGCTCACATGGCATCTGACTTGAAGATGCTGGTTGATGGACCCCTACATGCACAGTGACGTGGGCATCATGTCAGCACCATATGGTAGCAATGAAGGAGCTGATTAATCGCTCGGATGTGTGAAATAGAGAGGCGCATTTTTGTCTGAGTAACTGACTGGGTGAGAGTGCATGCATGTGTGTGTGTTGGTCTGCATGTGTGTGTCCGTGTGTGTGTTTGTGTGTGTCTTGTGTCTACCAGATGGAGCTCTTGACAGTGAAATGGTTGAGGGGGAGAGGAGGCGACATTGAACTGATGTCACTCAGTTCTCCATCTCTTCCTGTCTCCCCCTAATTAAATAAACGCTCTCTCTCTCTCCCTTTCTGTCTCTCTCTCTCTCTCTCTCTCTCTTCCTCTCTCTCTCTCTCTCTCTCTGTCTCTCCTTAATTCCATCAGATCCGCATCTCCTTGCGTACATTGCAGGGGCAGGTGGTGTGTGTGTGTGTGTGTGTGTGTGTGTGCGTGTGTGTTAGGAACGCAGGGGGTTAAACATGCGGATAAGACAGCGGATGCAGTAAATTCATGGCCATTCCTGTTTGACAAATGACTCTGTCAGCCTCTGGGAGGGCCGCAGCCCTCCACCGACCCTCAAGGTGCCCTTCTGCACATTCAACAGCAGCAAAGGATCAAAACCACAAGCACTATGAACTTGCTGAACTTGCTGGACAAACATGCACCTGATGCCTCTGGGGAGCACAGTAAATATATTCCATGTGGTGAAGCAGGAGTGGCTTCAATGGGAATCGAACCCCTAGAGCTGGCGGTGTTAGTGCCATGCTCTACTCACTGAGCTATGCAAGTCCGAATCATTCAGGCATGAAGCTGACACTCTTATCCAGAGTGACTTACTGTTTTGCTCAAAGACAAGTCATTATAAAAATTCATATAAATTATTTGTTATAAGACATTGTTGGCATTTTCATCATGTCCGCAATTGTTTCTGAATGGATTTTTACTGCTAGAGTTAGGAAAATGCTTCATATATTGAATTTGCATCCAATGATTTCAGAGTATTGTGCATTTGTTGAGGAGAGGGCTGTTAACAAAAGGGTAAATAAAATCAAGCTGGTGCTTCAATGTTGGTGTCAATTTTGAATCTACAATGCAAACACAGCCTTCTCTGTTTGCGAAAAATCTATTTTCCTTAAAGATCCACATGCATGTTTGAAAGTTAAACAAAGTTAGCAAGTTGTCATATTCAATTATTCATTATTTATTCAATATTCGTTGTAAACATTCTCCTGGAATGCTCAACTAAATAGATTTTCATTTCCAAAACATTATCAAACAGCATGTCTCCCGTGCTGACCTTTGGGAATGAGAATTTAATCAAAGTCATCACTGTGTTGCATGTATACTCTACTCAACTGAAATCGACTTGTTACACCCATAGTAGGAAAAATGTGGATTGGATTTTTAAAGCAATTTATTACTGTACCCTAACAGAACGTGGTTTAGCTGAGTGTGAGCGAATCGTTTTTAATGGCGAGAGGGGGGGAGGGGAGGGCCGTTTCCATTAGGGTTAGGCAGCGTGTGTGAGCGGGGGGAAATGAGTGTTGTTGGGTGTAGGTGGGTGGGATGTGATGAGGGGTTCAGTTTGATAGAATTTGGTCAAAGTGGGTCGGTACAGTTATGAAAGCAGCCCTGAAATGGAAGTGTGTGGGTGCCAAGTGCCTCACCGAGCGTTCACTTATCTAATTGCGTGTCGACGAGTGGGGTTGGGGGGGGAGGTAAGAGAAAATTATCTTTGCGTGTGTATGTGTGCGTTCATCCCATGCCTATCGTAATCTCATCGTATGAAATCCATATTATTGCCTGTGCGTTTTGAGGGTTGCAGCGGCAGCAGTTAATGCCACGCCTGTGTGCTTCTTCTTATTGTCACTTGCTTTGAGGTCGTAATTAGGCTATTCATTCATGTAGTTACATTGGCTCTGTGTGTGAGTGTGTTTGATTTCCTCCCTGTAAGTGCATTTGCTTGAGCTGATATCTGTTCACGCTCATGCTTTTATGTGGATGCACTCCCTCTCGCCAACAATAACTACAGTGACTGTTTCCCGGGCCTGGGTAATTGCAGTGTGGGTACTAGGAGTCAACAGAACAGCTCCCCTGGTGGAGGATCCCAGGTCAGCGCCGCCAAAGTGCTGACGCGGGTAATAAATGGTGTTGGAAAGACATTGCTTTGCTCTCTCACTGCTGAACAATAACCCCCCCCCCCTTCTCCCCCTCTCCTCCCACAGCATATTACCTGCCACTCTCTGCAGGCCTGAAGGACTACTATTGCAGAAAAAAAACGTTACTATTATTGGTGTTTCTTTATTATTAAGGTCCTTCACCAATTTAAAAAAAAGGCCCTGTAACATGAGGCTCCATGCTGCAGAAGATGAAGCAATAAAAACCAGGGTTTGTCTCATATGTACTATGATCTACTGACACAATAATGTTTAGACAGCAAAGCTGCTTGGAACGGGTGTTTTCTCAATGGCAAACATACTGTCAAATAATAAGTTGTGAGCATGTCTCTGTGTGGAAAGGTGTCTTTGAATGAAAAAAGAAATAAAGACTTGGACTATCAAAGTGCTACTTTAAAATCACAATTTCCAGAGAGTTTAAATGCTACTTTACTGACCCAATCCTTAATCCAAACATAACCCAAGGGATGGCCCATTTTAAAGTCATGCTGTTAATGGAAAATATCTCAAATGGACTGAGAGAATTTGGAAGCTAAACATGGGTTACAAATGTATTTTAAGTCACTTCAAAGAGTTTCCCTTTCCTTTTTTTGGTTGTTAATCTCGGAGCCACATACACCTGCAGGTAAAGTTACAACTGAATTATAAATCTGTCAGTTAAGTCATCAAGAACATATAGAATATAAGCAGTGAGGTGTAAATACAATTATACAACTACTGAATCTTGGATTAAGGGTTTAACATCCTGGGAGAATAATTCTAAACAGTTGTGACAGGCGTGACGAGTGCAGATGTAGGAATTACTGACTGACATGAAAGAATGTATACGTGTGTGTGTGTGGGGGGGGGGGGGGGGGTTCCCCTCAGGCCCTCAGGTACCACATTAACAATGCCTTCTGTGTTATTTCTAAGTCCTCCGCTGTGATCAGTATGTATGGCACACAGCGCACCTGCTACATTATTAATGAGCAGTGTGCATATGTGTGCACACATCCAGGAGTGCGTAGCGTATGAGGAAGGTAAAAGGAAGAAGTTGAAGCGCTTACATTTCCCTACTTCTTCACTTCCTTCCTTTCTCTTCCAAACTTCAGTGATGAAGAATTCAGGGGCAAAGGTCAGCTTGAGTCCTACTCTTCAACCCCCACCCAGCCCACCCTACACCCACCGTACACACACACCCTACACACACCCTCATCCCTTTGTCTTTCAGACCTAGCAGGTTTCTCAATAATGTATGATACAGATTGAGAGGGATTTCAACACCCCCCGAATAAGGACAAACAGGAGAAGCAACTGTGAATGTTTCATCACCATACTATAAAGCAAGGAATCTCTGTCTGTATGTGTGTCCTTCGCATATCTCGAGAACCGTTCGTCCGATCTACTTCACACTTGGCGGGTGTATTGCTGGGGACCCAAGGACGTGCAGTGTCAGATTGGACAAGCGACACGTTCAATATGAATAAACAAGCGAACAGCGCTCCGTGCAGCAGCGGGGCTCAAAGCAAGGGCACCGCACTAGTTTAGAGAAATGAACGATGAGCTGGGTTTAGAAGCCGAGATGCCGTGGCATTCATGTTTCATTCATCGCAGAGGCAAATAGGACCAGAGTTTACAGCATGAGATCAGGTGTGCATGTGTGTCTATGTGTACGTGCACATGCATGTGTTTGGAGATACAGTTGGTCCATATGTACTATGCCTCTGGGAAATAATGTACGTTTTATTTGCGCATGAATAAACACGTGTGGACAAGAGCTACAGCCCCCTAAGAAGAAGGCTTGTGTGTACAGGATGCATGGGTTTGTGCATGGTTGTGTGTGTGTGTGCTTGTATGTGTGTGTGTGTGTGTGTAGATATGCATACTAACACGCCTGAGGCAAATGCGTGTCTTGTTGTTACCTCGGTTGTACATAAGAACAGACATGTATGCTTGTGGTCTTAAGGCTCTCGGTCTGTGAAGAGCACTGCTAACCCCTCAGATCATTCAGTAGGCCAGCCAACATTTCAGGGTAGACAAACACTCCTTGATTCCTTTGTTTAATTAACCACTGAAATAGGCATCTGGGACAAAATCTCCGAGTTGGGATGCTGCAAAAAATCTTCTGAGAATAACTACGACATGGCATTTAAACCCCAATTTACCCACATATGTGAGGGATGGCCTGATCGGGGCTAAATCCTTTCAGGGTTCTTTTCAACCTTGATTTATCCAGGGACGGGTTTTTCTGAGCTCATGTGCTCGTTGTGAGCACCTCCCTGCTTTACATTCTTACAATCTGATTCACACCTGGGATCTTCCCACTCTTCTACTGCTCGCTAATGAGCAGCTCCGCTCATGTAATGAGAGGTTAGGTGCCTTGCTCAAGCGCACTTCAGTGGTAGTTGTTGAGGGAGGGGAGAGTGTTGCTCCTTCACCCTCGCTGCCCTGATTTTCTCATCTGGAATCAAATTGCAGACCTTCTGGCCTTTGTTTAACATCCAGGGTACGATCACATCTACATTTTGTTTTCTTTGGTCCGAGCCATAGTGGGAAAGTTTACTTTGTTGCATTTTTGTATTTGGTTCATTTAGGTCCATTTAGGCCCAATTACAAGTGAACAAGGGCTTGTATGCAAAAGTCACATGGACTCACACTAGTAGCTTGTTTATTGGACAGGGTTTTGGCATCCTTCCATTCCAACGGCGGCGTTACAGATGTTGGCAGCAGGGGAAATTAGAACAAATTTTATTCCAGTCCCTGTAACTTTAACTAAGCATGATGGGCTTGTCTGCACTCTTTGTCATAATTTCCCTATTTGGTGTTCATACCATTTAATAACACATGAGGAAATAGATGAATATGAGCATCAGTCCAGCCTGCGGTTTGCACTTGATTCATTTTCTTATGCTACACTTTCCCAGCATGAATAACAGCTAGACATCAGATGTCAACATTCATCTCCCTCTACTCATGAAACCTTGCGTTTTGAGGTTGTTTCCTGTAGTTTTCAGATTACATTCTCACTCCTAATGAACCACACTGCAGTTCGCTTGAAAGAGTACTGAACTTCAGGAGTTTGAATAAACATGCTTGGTGTGAACATGCCCTCAGGCTGCTGTCTGTATCCACAACTGACATCCTGCAGTGTGGGACATCCTGGAGCCTCAGTGAGCTAAGATAACATACTATTTCTTCATTATGTGTGGGTTCAAATGCAGCTTGTACGTCATCTCCTCTCTCTGTCTCTCCCATCTCTCCTCTCACTCTCCACTGCATGCCATCTAACAAAGCAGAAGTAATTCTTTAAAAGTAAAATCTTCCTGTGCGCATCCACAGCTTATCATGTGTCCACTTAACAGCAGGAAGGTGACATAACACAACAGACGGAGCGGTTGTTACGTAACACACCTGCTCAGTGTGAACATCAGCCATCATCACCTGCGGTAACTTCAGTATGGAGTTCATCTAACTTCCAAACAGTTCCACTTCACTGCTGATACAATTACTAAGGGGAAATTGCATGTCACCCTCCAGCACTTAATTAAAAGTTCTGACTTTTTTCAGAGCATTTCTGCGACATTTTAACTTTACTGCAGTCAAAGAGTTTTTTAGTATATGTTTAGCCTATATATATTTTTGGTATATGTTAGCGTGTACATGTGATGGGCAGAGAAATAATCATGGCAATTGCAAGCGAGTTCCATGCTTGACCAACCAATCCACACAACTCTTTTCAATTCCAGTTGCATTATCACTTAAAAGGTTTGCACCCCCCTCGCTGGTAGTGGGCCCAACAACACTCACACATCTATCCTCTGTTTCACTTTGCTACCTTGCAGAAAGCAGACAAGGTTTCCAAATAGATTTTCTTGACAGAAAGAGACAAAACCAGTGTCAGCTGAAATTCTGCTGTTGCCCTTGATACGCTTGAGAAATCCTCCGTTATCTTATACAGGGCAAGAGCAACGCTGCCGGCTGTAACCTCCCAGCAAAACACATTTTCCTTCTCGGTGCCGCTGGTACAAAAAGAACATGTTTTACTTTAATGGCTTATGCATTTTTAAACAGCATCTCTTGTACAGAGTGCCCAAGTCTCAGAATGTATTTGTGTTTTCATATCTCCGGTCTCATCTGTGTCCTGCAGTCCAGCTCCGAAATTTCAGACCCAAAGGGAGGGAAGGAGGGAGGGCAATGTTTACACTTGGCAATTAAGTGAGGAGGGAGCATTATGTAAAGTGTGTGTGTGTGTGTGTGTGTGTGTGTGTGTGTGTGTGTGTGTGTGTGTGTGTGTGTGTGCGTGTGTGCGTGTGTGCCCGAATATGTTTGTGTGTTTTCATGTGTTAAATGTGCTCATGTGTTTTGAGTGTGTTGTTCTGTTGTGCAATCTCAGTCATCTAGAATTCTAGAGGCTCTTCCCACTTCTTTAATTTTCAATGTTCCCGGTGACTCTGCCTGAAGTCATGGAAACATTCAAACACTTCAAATCACTACATTGTAGGTCATTTACAACATAGTATAAAGATAGACCTTTTAGTGATCCAAAGTTGGTATTGGGTTTCATTCTATAGCCTGTAGAATCATATCTTCTGAGAGCAAAATCTCAGTCTTCATCATTAGTGAAGTCCATTGTAACCAAAACAAGTTACACTTGAAGTCTTACCATTGGAAGTAGTTCCAAAGTACTGCTTTCTTTTTTGCCTATTTTACCAATCCCCTAAACAAGCCTGACAGGTTTAGACGGGTCATTAAAATTAACTAACCATCCAGCCTTAGACATACAGAGCTATCAACCGGACTCACAAGATGTTTTCGGTGCCAATCCTCGTCACATATTGAGTAAGGTGACCGATGGGCCAAACTCCCAAAAAAGTCAATATAGTCCTTTAAAATCACTCTCCCTCTTTCTCCATGAGTGTCTCTCTGTCTTCCTCAGCCCATCCTTCCTCCTGTCCTGTCCAAGCAGTTTTTCTCAAGGATGTCAGAAGAAGGTCTGTGTGCTCACCAGTGTAACGATTAGGATATTAGCATGCTGCGACATATTGGGATAAGGCTTGGGAAATGAATAGTGGACAGAAATCACACACTGTCTTTGGGCCTTGGGGGAAGGATCGTGACCTTTCATTCGTTTAGCTGAGCCAAGGGATTTTACCTCGAAACAATAACAAAGATATGCCTATGAGAGCACATCTAGAAGGTCAATTTAGGCACGATTTGCTGCAGGCGAAATTCTGAATTTTTCCCCAGACAATCTACATGTTGTTTTGTTTTTATTTGGAAAAGACTCTTTTTGAAATTATACCGCAAGGACACCTGAGGAAATTAGGGAACAGAATATGAAGATACTCCTCAAGTAAGTCAGTGTCTTTACATAATGGAAATACAAAAGGAGGATACCCAGGTTAAAACACTTTATATTATTAAATATATGATGTTGCAGAATTGAAATGGATTACAAACTCAAGGCTGACCTCAGAGTCTTATTTATTTACACTCAAGAAAGAAGTGGTTCATCAGAGAAATAAGAGTGTTTGTCACTTCTTTTCGGGCAGTGCATCGTTTCTGTGGAGTTGTTTACTTATTTACTGTCATACAACATACACAGTGGCCATCGTGTTCCATGCTCAGCCTATTTACACCTACCATACACACCTATTACGCTGTTGAAGAGGAAGGGTCGTGAACCAGCTATATGACCATCTGTAAGTTCACCTATCTATGCGATAAACACACCACTAATGAGCGAGCTGACCTTCCTCACACCAAGCACATGCTGCATACACACACACATACACCTAGGTCGGTTAGGTAATGGTTAGAATTATAGTTTATGGTTCAGATTAGGTATTTAATAGTCGGGGTCAGTGTTGGAGGCCAGGGAGTCAATGCAAGTCACAGGAATGTCCTCACAAGTATAATATCTGTGTGCGTGTGTGTGTGTGTGTGTGTGTGATGTCCATACATATTTTTATGGTGAGACACAAGGAAGTCCCTTGAGGACAAAGAAATCAACGACAATCAGATTATCCTGGTCATCAGTGCGTTCTCAAGGCACTGCTGCTCTTCAGTGTTCATGGGCATTTCATTGTCAGAGTATCTTACTAAAGTTCTTCTGATGTATATTTAATGATGCTTACTTATAATCAAATATTAACCTCAATGTCTGGGCTAGCAAATGACTCACTAGGAATTATAAAATAATTTGCATAATGATTATGAATATTATAAAAGAAAAAAGTAAATATGCGGGTTCGCTTTTCAAAATGGGCTAAATGAAATGGTATCCGTCATAAATGCAAAGATTCAATAAGCCCAGTAAATTTAGATGTGAGAGGACCTGGGGCTATTTTCTTAAATATTTATACAAGAATTGACTTGACTGATAATCCATGTTGTCATTTTCTTTAAATAATAATAATAATAATAATAATAATATAATTTTATTTCAGATTATCTGGCAATCTTTATTTTTATATAACTGATTTATTGATTGTTGTGCTGTGTTCTTGCTGTAAAGATTTAAAAACTTGAAAATAAAATATTTAAAAATAAATCAACAAATATGCAGGCTTTACAACTTTATTTATACAGAGTAGGTTTGCTGAGCACAAGTTGTTTTCCAGCTTCTTATCCATATAGTTCCACATATTTACACCTCTGAGCTGCCCACAACAATAGCATTCTTCTGGCTACTGAGCATCTCTACCAGTTTCTTAGCAGTTACTCTGTAGATTAAATCATTGAGTAATCAAATCAATAAAGTAATCAAATCTAAAATTCCCCCTGGTTGATTGAGCACAAGGTTGCATAAGAAACCACAGACCTCCACAGCACACACAATCTGATTAAGCATTTCCCAAACACAATTTGTCCAGTGTTAATGAAAATGAATGCAACCTGCTTCTGCACACTGTTGTTTCAAGAGCATGCTGGAAAGGATTCAAAGCAGCATACTTAGACAAATTGCATGTTTACTTCAAAGCGAACACAAAGCTGGCTGTGAATGCAATGTATAAGTGTCACTATGAGAGACAGTCAATATAATACTACTCATACACAAAAGGGTCAATATTCCCTTATTTCCACTTTTCTTTTGTAGCATTGACAATCTCATCCAGAGCAGCTAACAATGAGAGAGGCGGCAGCAGTTCAGTGTCTTGCTCACGGTCATGTAGCTGTTGACCTTGAGTAAATGATAAACATTAGTTGTTGTTGGGACAGAACATGTTACCTTTCAGTTCCAGCATGGTCTCTCTGACCACCAGGCCACCCAGTTTCCCTGAATAAAACACCGTCACGGCTTTGACATCTGAGCCGGACTCAATGACACGTCTGTCATCGGCATCAAAGTCATCGATGTGACAAGCGCTGTAATGAGAACGATCCAAAAAGGTGACGCGAATTCACATTCAGCAGGGGTCAGTGGAGATCTGATGTGTGTGCGTGTGTATGTGTGTGTGTGTGTGTGTGTGTGTCAGCGGCTTGTGACAGTGTCTGACATATTTGTCATATTGGTGATGTCACGCTTGCCAATCACAAGTAGCACTAATGACACCACAAGAAAAAGACTGCTGGCACTATTGTCACAGAAATTGCTGACATACTTCAAGCTCTTAAATTCTTCATGAAGTGAAACATTACTTTTCTTGTTAAATAATGGAGTTGTTAAATGATGTTCCTAACCATAACGTAGTCCATGGAGAAAACACAGGCCAATAAATTCAAAAAAATGAATGACATTAATGAAAAATCACTTGAAATTCACAATCAAAACTGCAGCACCGCATTATTCTTCCTGTATCCCTCTGTAAACAGCCGCTTATGCAACCTGCACTCAGTGGTGCAACATTTTAATTTACTAGCCTGCTCAAGATGCTGTTCAAGCAACATGTAAACACAGTTCTGTTAGTTGGTCTTTACCAGAGTTTATCATGCTAACGATTTTCAATAAGGATGCAATGAACCCAGTAGGTCACATTTCAACACTGTTTGATTTTTCATTGCCACCTCCTCAAATACTGTGTGATCAATTGGTGCCTTTGAGCGCGAGTTTCATACTTAAGTTAAATCACTGGCAGCAGATGGCCATGGAACACATGCTAAAACATAAGACCTCCAGTTCTTATTCACTGCATAGTGTTACACAGCGTTTCCTAGATTCAATATCAAGTAAAGATTATGAAAGCTGGATGTCTGTCTCTATGGCCGATCTAATTAGCACATGCTGTCTTCCTGCATTCTGTGCCGACCTCTCTTCCTGGTATTAAGTTGTGTGACACTTTAAATCTAATTGGTTTAATCATCACAGCTCTTTGCTGGCAATACGCAAGGAAAAAAAATCAAACGACCAACTTTTTAGTGGGATATTGATTTGTCATGGGAATGATATTCTGAGGAGCAATTTCATCTGCCTGTTCCCCCTTTATGGTAAATTAGAGCGTGGCAAGTCTTATCAAGAGCATTTCAGGACACAAGACTCATTGTGAATACTGATGAGCAAGGGGGAGCTGTATGGTAGCAAAATGTGAAGCTGAGTCAGTTAAAGGTTAATATCACTCAATTAAAGAAATCATATATGTCAATCTTTGACAGCTCAATCCTGAATTTAAACTGAATTCTGAGAATTTGCACACGTTGTTTCCTCACAAAATGTTCCTTGACTTCTGACAACACTTTCAAACTGGCTTTATTATCCCAGATGGCTGTCTCCCTTTGCATATAAAAATTGCGGTTGCATGTTCCTACTGCTGACAGTCTAGCCACAGGCGCTCCATTGTAAACATGAACAACTTTCTCACAAACCTAAATTTACGAGAACCAAATCTAGACTCAACTCAGCTACCGAGCTACAGAGCAGAGTAGGGTGTTGAAGCTATTCAGTGCTCCGGACGACTTGGACCAATCCTGTTCCTACACTCTGCTCAGGATGACTCGTAACACCTGCCTTGCTTGCATAATCTGGTCTGTGTTTATGCACACAACCTGTACATATTTCTGTTTGTATCACTGCACAGGAGCCAGTACATATTTCTGGACCCATTTCTATGCTTATGTTACTTCTATCTTCCATCCAAATTTGATAGAGAATAGATAAAGATGCACATTTGGTCCTTCTGGTCACATTTCTGTACATGCTGTATGATATTTTCATCTGTAAATAATTTGAATAGCCAGCAATACACATTTGCTCACTCTGCATATATGTTCTCACACTGGACTGTATAGTTACAAATTAATAAATTGCAAACATGTGTAAATCAGTCAGAAGTCAACATAGAGAGAATTCTTTCTAGCCAATAGGAACTCTGTATTAGCATACTACTCAAAACATGTTTGAAAACTGTCATTAAGTGGAATTTCAATCTAAATCAGTGCAGTGATGTCTCCTGTCGGATGAAACATATTTTAAGGAAGGCATTATGTGACTCTGTAAGCTTAAGTTTAAGTTCCTTTTACTGGCACACAACCAGGCTGATGGAACTACAGAAACCATAGCTGTCCATACAATTACATTGTGCTTTATACGTTGCACCTGGAACATGTGCTGTATGTTAGGCTTGCACAATTTATGTTATGCAAAACACTTTCTACTTATCCTAATTATGCAAACCTGGCTTCCCCCAGCAATGACCTTACAGTTCAATAGAAACAGATGGCAATGAACCTCTCTCTGGAAAAGCATTTAGCCTGAAACGTATACGAATACCTTTATTATCCTAACAACATCTCAGCTGCCATATTGTCTTAAACTAATAAACTCTGCATGTACGTGCACGCACACATGCGCACACACACACACACACACACACACACACACACAAGCAGAAGCACAAACACACAGCTCTTGTCTCAAGGGCACTGCACATATACCCTTCAGTAGATAATTATCATGACATGCTGTGCTGTAATAGCATTGACACAAGACTGGGGAATGAAAAAGACTTTCATCAGATCCTGGTGGGGACTGGATCACTTGACCCGCTTTCCTACCACAAGGTAGCGGACACAGTGGAGGAGGGTCACCGAATCTCCCCGAGGACACACTCTTAATACTCCTTTAAAGGTTTATTAAGTCTCCTGTAATGGACTTGGCTTGACCTCTGGAAAACAGAAGGGCATACATTGTAGTTGCCCCACCCTGTGCCTGTTTTTATCGCTGTATTTTATAGTTTCTATTTGCTGCAGGGCTATGTGATTGATGGAGGATCGCTAATGTTTTAAGGAACGTATTTACCAATAGCTCCATTAGTTAACTTTATTAAAGCGGGTCAAGAGTCACTGGGCAGAATGTGATTTATTATCCAAACATCCACCTCACACCCCTTTTGTTTTCGTAAAGATAATATGCGATCAAGATAATACGCAAAAAGCACAATTAAACCGAAGGCTGAAAAGGTGCCTGGAAATTGTGCCCACAAGTCATTTTGTCACAAATGTTCCTTGATTTTCTGAGGACTCGTCCAAATTGGCTTTGTTATCACAGATGGCCATCTCCCTCACTAACTCGGGAGTGATCGTTTTCCCACAAGTTCAAGTCTTGTCACTGCGTTAGCATGTTCGCAGTTCTGCTGACAATCTAAACCACAGATGGTCAATATGAGTGTGTGTACAGGAGGATTATCTGTACAGGGCTATGAGGAGGAAGCTTCATTCCAAATTGTACCTTTACACCGTGAGTTACATGAATAAAATGACTGCTGTCATAAAGGTAAAATTCACTATTGATTGGATTATGCTATTAGCTAACTAAAACATTTGTTTAACTTTTGAAATATATAATAAATTGAGGATTTTGGAATATTGAGCAGTGGCAACATTTTTGACAATTTTCAAAAATGTTTACAATGGCAAACAAAGGCCTTTTATTTTTCAGTACCTTTTTTTATGAAAAAAAATATAAATATATACCGTTTTGAAATTAAATCCTTCAACTGGCCAGACATAGCATTAAGGAGGAGGGATAATAAATTGCATGTACCCAGCTGGAAGCATATGTCATAATATAAAGCCACAATCAGTTTTCCTGCCTGACTGCTAGGGAATGGACTAGAGATAATTGCTGTTGTGAATAAATCCCGCAAAGACTTGCTGGGTAAATAATGCAGAGCTAATTGATTGGAAATACTCCCAATTGATTAGGGTACTGGAGCCAGTGCAATGAGCTAAAGAAGTGTGTGTGTGTGTGTATGAGAGAGAGAGAGAGAGAGAGAGAGAGAGAGAGAGAGAGAGAGAGAGACTGCACACTCTCTTGCAATCATGTACACACACATACAATCAAGTGTACAAAGCCCATATGGAGGGGCTCACAATAGAGGGAAACTCATACTCATTCCAGCAGTCATCAGTCTTGCACGTTTCAATTATACTCCCATTTGTTTCCACTGGTTCTGTTGCACAACCAACTATTACTCTGTGATCAGCAACAATCTGCTTTGTCGGTGGCAAGCAGAATCGAGGAGGAAAGGTGCTGTTGCAGCGAAAGGAAAGAGGTCAGTATCCGGGATATACGTCTCACTGCGCTGCTTTATCAATTTGTCCCCAGTACGCAGTGATTAACCTCAGACAGATGCAGCTTCTGCTCAGCTAACAATCTGGCTAGCACCGCATGACTTTCCAAGCAGGCAGACTGGCATTGTGGCCGGTCTAGCACATGTGGACTCAGCGCTTGTGTGTTTGCCAGATTGGAGAGCTTGTTTGTTCATCTGCTGTTTTTCTTGAAACTGATGAATGCGCTAGACTGGCATTTTATTGGTCGTTATTCTGCTGTGCTAACAGGGAATGTGTTCAGTGTTTGGCAGCCAAACCCTTGCAATCGTGACAAGTTTGTGTTCACAATCGTCCAGAGCTAACGGTAACCAATGCTTTTTAACCTAATGACAAATTCACTTCATTTTCATATATCTTCAAATATGAACCAGAAAGTGTGCCGCACATTTGTTGAATTGTTTGCATTTTTGTAGGTTATATGCATTTTGAATGAAAATGTTTTGTCCTCAAACAGAATTGAGCTGCTAAGGCATGCCATTTGTCACACTTCCCTTCATTGCTGAAGAAGCACTTGCAGGCTCCTCATTTCTGAGACTCACTGCAGCTCCTGTTGTCTCATGTCAGCTCATCTGGGGATTGTCTCCAAGCATCTGGGTATAATAAAAGTTTGAATTATTTATCTAATTTGGCCTGCATGACACAGCCACCGCTCAATCAACTGTCATAACACTGGGCAGAATGGGTCTCTTTGCACAGCAAATCAGATCTGCTTGTATTGGAACCAATCTAATTTGATAGGATACACCTCAACAAAGCTTGGAAATATTGACTTGCCGTTGATTAAAGCCAAATGAATTCAGATCCAACATGCTGTGGATTGATAAAGTCAGGGGAGATTGGAAGTTGGAGTCAGAACTTCTAGAAGCCACCGACAGCGTTAAAGGGAACTTACCTAATTACAGTATGTGGGTGCTTCTCGTAATTACTTCTGAGCACTCTGCAGATATTTAGTGCGCATGCCTTGTAGCTCAGGCACTTTCCCCTGTGCTGCAGAAGAACATTACCTCTTTCGTCCTTTTGACTGAAAAAACCCAGTAGGCTGCGTCCCTGATGCCGTAATCCAGACAAAACACCTCCCATCACAAGAAAAGTCCAAATCAAATCATGCTGTAGGTCTTGTCAGGAGCCTGATACTCTAACAAATTGCCTAGACTAGACTTTTCTTTAAAAACATATTTTCGTCAGTGCCAGAGAGATGACACTTGACCTGGCATGATACCAACATAAGGCAGACAGCTGGCTTTGACAAAGGGATGCATCTGCTTTAGACAGTTTGATCAACTTCAGTCCATTAATGTTGCCCGTCTGTGTGAAAAGAGATTTGTCTGCCATCTAACATTACAGTCACACAGAATTTGAATGTGTAAAGTTTCAGGGACATGAAGACGTCTCCACTCTTGAGTCTCTCTTTGAAGATTACAAAATGATCCCATACAGTTTTTGGAAGGTGTTTCTTGCAGGTAATCCAGAGGGGGATTGAATTAATATGAAGGCTGTGAATTGTGTGAGTGATACAGAGGCTTTTGGAAGATTAAAGGTGTGATGCACACTCTGTTTCAGCTGGTCAAGGTTGACACATGCTGAAGTTGCATTTTTTGTTTATTCCACATATCAAAGACATGAATGATGTCTTTGTTACTCAGTGAAGGCGTCACCCAAATCAAGACTCCATGCAAAAGAGTGTGTGTGGGAGAAGGACAGAGCAGAACGCCGTTTTATTTGAATGAGTAAGGACTTGAAAAGAATTTGCTTCTGCAGCTTTGCAGAGGAAAAAAAGCAAAGGATACGTCTTTTGTGTAGCTAAATCATGACATTTTCCACCCTAAAACATTTTCCACCCCTAAACTTGCATTCTTCAGTCTTTGCACCATTGTTGCCTGTGATAAACTGGCTCTTGGGCAGGGACCAGATCCATTTAACCTGTAGAACAAAATATTCAGGTCATCCATTTTGTCTAGTGTTCTTTGTACAAAGATAGAGACACACGTTTAGGCGGGAATGTCTTCCCCAAGCAGTGCTTTTCACTTATTAAACAATCAATCAAATATTTATTGCACAAGCATGCCTTTCACAAGACAGAGGAACATGCTCATAGATTTTCAGTCATGTATGCCTTAGCAGTTTGGCTTAAACCATAAATGATGGATCCACTTGCTTCCGCCTGCCTCACTAACTCTTCAGCCAACAGTCTTAAACAATTCAGGATCCGTCCCATTTAAAACAAAGAAAGGCCCGTGAAGACAATTACTGATTCAGAGGAGTGGCATCCATTCCCGTGGTGCATTATCTGCTAATGTGCAGTGACTGATTTTGTATTCACAGTGGCAAGATTGTAATTCGCGGGTTTGAAAAAGTCTTGCTGGGAGAACCCAATTAGGACGCCAAAAAAGGGTCGGTGTAATAAGATTCTGTCGCTCTGTAATGGAGTGACAGGGCTGGTAATGAGGCTGGCACATGTCTAGCTCTCACACTGAACAGGTTCCAATCAGGATCATCCTGGGAACTATCACTTTTCATTAACAGGGACTACATAACCCTTTCCTGGAGCTGCCTACTGTACTGAGGATTGGACAAGAAGACGCTCTACCTTCTTCAGACTTAACGCATCGTACAGGCTCCACAATGCACAGTAAATGTACAAAAAAATAGTTGTAGAGGAGGCTCATTTCATTAGATATTGATCATTCGAAAAAATTAACGCTATTTTTACTATAGGACTCTATGTGAAACATCTTCTTTAGGTTGGGGCTACAACTGGTGAGGGCAACAACCAATCAAAGCTGTTCTTATAGGGTTTAAGTACTTTATCAACATTAAATTTATGGTGTCATCTAAACTTTCAGGTCATTTGCCTTATTTAAGAAGTTGCAAGTTGTTTCTACAGCATTGTTGAAAAAAGCTGAATTTATCTCAACCCATTAGCAGATATTTTGACTTCTTTTCACACTAAAATCAAGATTTTATCACTCAATAGAAGATTAAATTAATTGTTAAAATGGATGTTTTGTTTTTTTTAAGGTCTGGAGTCTTCAATCACAGTTTTTAGTTATCCGCAGAGAGCACTGACATTATGTAACTCTGTGCTTTCATTCTGAACGAGATGTGAAAAGTGAGTTTGTAACTGCACTCATTAGCCTAAATTCATTAAACTTTCCACTCAAAGCTTTCCACTCAGAGAAACAGAAACAGTGCAATTACTTTTTAATTATCTCTCAGGTTTATCAAAACATTTAAAACACTGAATAGGTTTTATTTAAAAATAACTTTTGGGTCATAACATGGATGACAATGCATACAATCCACTTTTGGTATGTAGTGAAAAATTGGTAGGTAGTGAAAGACATCTGTGATTGCACGATTATATGTAGATTTTCCAGTAGAAGGTGAAAATAATTGGTTTTGAAAATAACCGTTTTTAAAGTAAAGAAGGCTCTCTTTATAGAGACCGCAAAACTAATTCTTGTGACTCTGAATGCACAGGACAACACAGCAAGTCGATGAATCCAAAGTGTTTCTCTGCAAGAATAAAGAGCACTTGAATTGATACATGGTGACTCACGGAGAAGACACGCAGGAAAAGCAATTGAGATTCTGCAGGGTAGCGCTAAGCACTATTTACCTAGCCTGCCCAGAGCGAGCCTCTGGGCACAACACAGCACACACCACAAGGAAAAGATGCCTGCTGCAATCCCTCATGGTGATCAAAAGGATATTTAGGAACAGATCCGGTAGATTCTCTATATAACCTTTTGACCATTTGGGCATTTTCTAGTTCAGTAAAATGTCATGTGGTACTGCAAACAGCTCTGGAAAATGTCCTCTTGGAAGTTTTAGCATTTAAATTGCCCATACTTTCCCAGTTAAAAGAGATGCATTAAACCTTTCACTCTGCCATGTTTCTGAACTGAATTTTGGGGATGCATGTGTAGAAAAGAAGTGGTGTCCAGCGAGGGAGGGAAACTCCCACTTCACCTTCTTCAGTAGTTTGATCATCTCTTCATCAGTCCTCGGAGAGCAACCTCCCTTCACAGTTTTTAAGCGACATAAGCTCTTGGATACCAATTTATTCATAGCTGCAGCTTGCTTGCAGACGACTGCATGTATGTCAAGCGGCCAAATGCAATGGGGCCGAAGCCTCACACGCCAGATGATCTCTCAATTCACAAGATCGTCTGGCTCACAAGACTAATGGGGCTGCGGGTTAGAGGAGTGAACAATTTTTTGCGCTCATTGACTATGGATGAGCATCTGGTCAATGTGGGTGTGTGATCTGATCGCTGCGCTCCTCCTGAGAGCATCACAGTGTGTTTCCCTTTGCAGAAAAACAAACATGCAGACACACAGAGCCCACAGAGTCACGCGCTGCACCCACAGCTTCTTCTATGGTCGGGATGCAACTTTTACCTATACGGGACAATGGCTTGACTTTGATTCAGCTGGAAGCTCCTAAACAAATAAGGCAGCCTAGCCTAGTAAAGGGGATGTTTAATCATAAAACAGAATTCAAAAAACGTTATTCTTATGATCTTGGATGGTTTAGTGAATAATAGAAACAAATGAATCTGTATTCTTTTGACATCACCAAGAGACCAATCGTGATGCTGATGTATGGGATGGACTTTGTGTACATTTTGATAGCAACCCCGGCAGATTTTAGATGGATACAGGTACTGATTGCACTTCATAAAAGTTAGCACTACAATGAAATAAAGCTAATTTGGATCGAAAGTCTCAAGGAGTCAATAAAAATGGTTCACAAATCACTGTAAATGGAGCAGCTGTGGGTTTTGTATCTTGATTACATAAAAAATTGGTTCTCTTGTAGCTCTGAGCCAGTTGTTCATTTTCAGGAATATTGATTGAACTGTCTAAGATTTTTGCTTTAGCCCTCTTTTAAAGTAAGTAAACATCACTTTACAAACATTTAATTTTTAGTGTTTGGATATCCCAAGACGCACATGGCTTGTCTTGAGAGATATAAACACAACTGTTAACATAATTGCAGCCTAATTGGCCCAATTTTAACAAGGGAAAAGTCACCGAAAGTCAACGGTATCACCATTGGCTTTGTTTATTTCTATTTTGTTTGTGGCACTGTGCATCTGTGTTGTTTGAGCTTTGTCCAGTTGATGTATACTGACCATTCTGGTTACAGTTAACATGTTCTATGCTCCTCTATCTTGTAATTTTTATTAGAAGATTATTTATTGACCATTTCTCCTTTATCAGCTCTGGATTAGTCCTTTAGGGTGGCTATCTTCCTTATGATGAAATAAATACATAAAGATGTCCAGATATTGCACCATTGTCCAATTTGTCATGTAAACATTTACATTTGAGTCATTTTTAAGGCTTTGTGGCTTTATTTAGATGCATCACATCCATCTCAGGAGAGCTAAAGAGCCTGATTCAGATATAACATTTGTCCATGTTTGCCAAACAGAGCATTTTTTTTTTTCGATCTGTCTTATGGATGTAAGAACCTGCATCCCACCATGGAAGAGCCACTGACCTGAAAATAAAACTAATCCATTTGCACAATTTAATGATAGAGAAAGTAACAAAACGCTTTCTTTTTCAGTTGAATCCATCATCATACTGTATTATGTCTGTATGAAGCATGGCCTCTGGTTTCTTCTTCACCCCATCATCCACTTAAGTTAATTTTAAGCAGAGCAGAGGTCATTTTTACTGTCAACGAGTTACATAATCATATTTCTGTTTTATCTTATTCTTTGAAGAATGACTAATCTGGCCTGGACATCCTCAGATGTGTAATGGCTGGAAAATAGCCCTCCTCACTCCAGGCAATACTCCAGAGTACTTCCATCTCGATAGACACAATCAAGACAAATGGACTAAGTGCCATCGAGCAGCGTGGTAAACACTGTCGTGATTTATGTCAGCCTCAAGATAACGAAAATAATTAGCCCACGCCCCCACAGCCTGAGGTGAAAGTTAAGGGCTTTGATTTCAAGGATGCTTAGCGAGGAGGTCTTGAGCTGGTGGAGTGGTGAAGACCCCCACCACTGGAACTATAGACCGGGGTTGAAACTCAGCAGAGGCTTCTCTCCTGAGTTTCCCTTTCTCTGTACTCTCTCTCTCAAACTTCATACTGTTTCAAAAAAAAAGAAACACGCTTGCAAATTTAGTGCCGTTAATATTTGATAGATGTTGGCTTTACATATAAGCTAGTGGTGATGTGTTCTGCAGGCTGAAATACCTCTAGGTGTTCAAAGCAATGTGAGCATGTCAGCAAATACACTATTAGAGATGCACAGTAATATAAGACAGATTTATGAGACTGATACAGCATTTTCTATATGGAGAAATAATATACTTACAGAGACATACTTGTGCTTTCAAAAAATTTATTATTTTGCAGTGGTAATATGAAGATTTTTTTTTATGCCTGAAATAGCATTAATACACTATATACATCCCCTGATGTCAGCATTCCTGCAATCCCAAACATTTGTTTTACATTTTCCTAAATGTATTTGTGATGAAAGAAAGTTGGCAGTCCAAACTTGATCTGTGATTATATTTGTTCAGCCCTGTTCATAAGGGATCGATGCAAGTACTGAACCAAGAAGTAAAAACAGTTACAATTGTACAGTAGTAAGCAAAAAACTCAAATGAAAATTCAAATAAACTTGATAAATAAATAAATAAATATATAACAACTCACTTAAGGTGGGCTTACGCAGCAGGATTTGAATCAGAATTTGACCCAATTCGGGTTTCACACACCACTTTCAAAGATAAAGGAAAAAAATCCATTGTCTACTATTTTCTCAGAGTTTTTTCCAGTGCATACTATCTTATTTGTGATTGCCACTTTGGTGCTTGATTAATTGAAAAAGTATCGTCATGTGAGTTAATAAGAGAGTTTTTGATGCAATTCTAGAGAATAGAACAGAAATAAGTGAACACAAGGGCAAAAGTGTCAGGAGTCAGTGGGGGGGCACAGATGGTGATCTTTCAGAAATGACTCACAGCATGAGCGGACGGATGGCTTATTGACGTTGTCCTTCTATTTATGGCAATGGACAACTTAGTAGAAAGCCAGTAAGTAAATGTAAAATATAGGACAAAATCTGCAGAAGAAAAAGAAAATTGATATCACAGTAGTCTCCATTACCTGTTGAAAACTTGCAATGCCCATCAAGCCTGATTCAGTTCTCAAGGTTTTTTTTTTAGTCTTAATGATAGTCACCAAAAAGTCAACGGTCAGCATTCATTCTGCGCAGTTTGGCGGGCAGGTTGTCTTCTGGCCGACCCCCTGCTAAGGGGATCTGGACTGAGGTCGGGGTTGGGGCAGTGATGGAGCTAAAAGCTGGTGGCAGTCTGTGTTTCTCCAGCTCCCCCTCCCCAGGATCTGCATCCAGAGCCAACAGTTGGACCTGCTCCTCTGGCTGCCCTTGCCTAGCAACAGGGATGGAGCTGGACCTCAACCTCCGAATACTCAGCGGCAGGTCTCCTGTGCTGGATGCCCTCTCCCCAGGCAGGGCTGTCCCAGACTTCAGCCCCCTCCGGAGGTGCTCCTCCTTGGTGGAGCCCATGCACTGGAGTTTGCTGGGCAGCCTGTGTACTTGGTCCTCTATATGGTCTGCGCAGTCCGCTGATAGCAGCCTTTCCCTGCGGCCTCCACGCCCCCCGTTACCCAGAGGAGGGGAGGTCGGGGTTTGTGCAACGGGCAGAGGGTTGGGCGAAGTCAGGGACGACTTCTCCTCCTGCTCTTTGACGCTGTAGGGAGGCGTCGGGACCTCAAAGGTGTTGTGGAACTGGGAGTAGTCGACTCTGAAGAAGCCCTCTTCCAGGGACATGACGGGGAGGAAGCGATGGCCCCACAGCACCTCATCCTCGGTGTAAGATGTCCGGGCCTGGCAGGTCATACCTAGGATGGGAGGTGGAGCGGAGGTCGGAGGAAAAACCAGAGGGTGAGAGACAGGAATGTAGAAGAATATTTCAAATAGAAAGACAAGGAGAGAAGACAAGAAAGAGACAGGAGGGAGGGATTACGGAGTTACGAAGACATTGTAGAATGCGGGCTATTACATAAAGATAGACAGGCAGACAGAACGGAAATGAAAAGTGGAGAAGAAGTGCTTGAGGGAAAAGAAAGACAGAGATATTAAAAAAGAGCGATAGAGACAGAGAAGGGCTTGTGCTATTGAATATTTAAAGACCATGAAATTAAACATTCTGTTAAATATTTGATTTTATATTACAGGGAATTGCACTAGGCCATGGGCTAAATGACGATGAAACAAAAGATTAGGGAAAAAGGAGCTTTCAAAATTGCAATACAAAAAATGACTTGGAAAGAAAAAATCTCTGCCTGCTGCTTACCAGTGGTTTCCACGATGCCCTCCAGGATGACGACGATCTCAAACTGCTCGTTCATGAGTGAGCGCTGCGACAGATCGAAGAACGGGCTCTTGGTGTTGATCTCGTGGCAGATGGTGAGGGGCGACACCAAGAAGAGCTGGTCCGCCCCTGTCCCAAAACCCACATCCAGCTCACACTGGTCCAGGGGCAGGAACTCCCCTTCTGGCGTCTGGCGAGACTGGAGACACAGATGATCAGGACATTTTACATTTAAGGCATTTAGCTAGCACTCTTATCCCAGAGCAACTTACAATGAGTGATCAGGTTGTGTGATACTTGATCGATTGCCATAGGATAATTCTCTTTTAACTTGCCCCTTCTCCAGTGAGGTCAGAGTGCAGGGCAGAGATGGAAAGTAACTAAGTACATTTACTCAAGTACTGTACTTAAGTACAATTTTGAGGTGCTTGAGTATATCCATTTTGTGAGACTTTTTTTCTGAGACTTTTACTCCACTAGATTTGAGAGGGAAATATATTGGACTTTTTACTTACTAAGGTTTTAGATGCAAAATATACAATAAGCTCATAAAATATGTTGCATTGTTAAGGCCCTGCTCCACTACAGCCATCAGGTGTCAGGCAGTGAAGGAATGATTCCTTTACCAGCACTGAAAGATGCTCCACTGCTCGCGTCACGTTGCGTCCGCATCGCGTCCGCATCGCGTCCGATGGCTGCGTCCAAGCGAAAAAATCTCCGAGGTTCAATTCTCGATGGCTGACGCACGCGTTCTCCCTCATTGAAATAAAGTTGAATTGATTGTTTTTTGGTAAATCCATTCAAAAGTCAATGCGCTCTGTGGAGCAGAGAGAACGTCACGCTGGCGCAACGGTGATGGCAACGCGACGCAACGCTGGTAGTGGAGCTCTAATGTTAGTTTAAACTCCCCAACATTATATGGAGCAGTTAGACCTACAACATTAAAATACTTCTTACAGGTTAATGCTTCAATAATTTAACACTCTGAAAGGGACTTTCTTTCTTCAGAATAAGTAATTTTACTTTTGTTACTTAAGTATATTTTATTGTTAATACTTCTATACTTTACCTCAAGTACATTTTTGAATGCAGAACATTTACTTACTATTTACTTAATGAAGTAGTTTTTTCCATTATGAAATTGCTACTTTTACTTAAGTAAAGGATTTGAGTACTTTTTCCACCACTAGTGCAGGGTCAGCTATAGCAGTGGTTCCCAAAATGGGGTGCGGGGACCTCCTGGGGCCCTTGATTGGGTTCCAAAGGTTCCCTAGCAATTATGTTGCTGTTATTTAATTCACAAGAAGTTATCTCAGTCAGAATAATCATTCTGAGGTTTCACTCTCCCCACTGTTATCTCCCCACCTAGAGTAGAGACTCTTCTCAGATGGGGGTCTGGGGTCTAAAGTGTATCGATCTGGAGGCCCTTGACTCTTGAAAAGTTTGGGAACCCCTGGGCTACAAAACAGCACCCCTGGATCTGGTATGGATTAAACATCTTGGTACACAGGCCTGTTAGAGGTAAGAATAAGAGTGTAAAAGCAAGCTTAACTGAACAGAGAGGAACCGCATCGCCTTTCACTTGGTTTTCCTTTTACTTCTCTTTTGCCTAATACTACAGTGCAAATCTCACATCTCTGACAGAGAGCATGGGCATTGGGATCTTTTGTAGTTTGGGATGCTCTGTGGTAATGATTTTCTCTGTGGAGGCCTCCTCATTCCCAGCACATTAAGACTGCTTTGAAACTCTCTGCATTAGCCTGGCCTCCATGACAAGTATCATTAGATTATGGAGAAAACACTAGTGCTTGCTCTTAGTTCAAATTTAAAAGAAAAAAAAATTAAGTGGAAGACACCACAATCAGATCAAGTATTGTACTCCATTTGCTCTCAAATTAAAATATGCAATCATGGAGAAGGCTCAAGGAAGGAGAGAAAATTTGATACTTAGAGCTTATAAATCCTCTTTTCCTTTCAATCGCATGCCTGTTAATCCATCCGATATGCAAAAGAGAGGACGATCCACAAAGGAAGGGGTATCATTACCGAAGAAATGAAGCCAATGGCTTCCCTGCGCTCAGAAGATAGTGAAACGGTTTTGGAACCCCAAAGGCCAAAGATAAAAACCCTGGCACAACCCATGTCTAGACTTTGCCTCTTCTGCTTTGATCTCTACAATCCCAATTTTAAATAAGTGGATAAAATGCAAAAAAAATAACAAATTAAATCCTCTGTCCCTACAGATAACATTCATTACCCAAACTAAGTTATTTTCGGCTATAGCTGGATTCAAATGGTTCTCCTGTTCACTTGTATGCAAGGTGGTGCCCTGGGCCTTTGAGTGAGGAGCCACTTGGTCCACAGATGGCAAACAGACTGTGATTTGTATTCACAGTGATGTTGAGGACAGAAGGGTGTGACATTTCACAGGAAGACGTCTGTGCCCACAGATCCCTGGCTTGCCTTGGTGAGGGAAAGCTGCTTCCTTCGCCCTTTGCCAGAACGAGTGTCAACCAGCAGTGATGGCTGCTCCCGGAGCACGCAGACAGGGAAGATGTAGTGCCTGTGTTACATGTTTACTGCATTTAGACACACTCCGAATGCAAGAGGGATGAGGATGACGGCCGATGTTTTGCATCCTCAGAGAGCAACGTGGGAAAGAATGAGAAAGAGGACAACTGAAGTGAAGAAAAAGTTCTCAAAGTCACTGGGAAGAAAGGCTGCCAAAAGGCCTCCCTTAACCCCTCTGTCTTCAAAGGGAACAGTCTTGTAATGGATCACACGCCTTCCTCAAACATTTTTGTCTGCACACATTCCCTGGAATAAAGATCAGAGCCTGTCTCATCACCTTCCCTATTAGAGTTTACTGCACATTATAACCACTTTTTCAGCTGAATAGGCTATTGTTTAAAACCCATATGTAACCGATTTGTATTTTGTGGTGATTTGCAGATTGTTCTTCCCTCAGGTGGTTCACATCTCCCTTTGGTGCTTTGAGGTAATTGCATACTTTGTGTACAGTGTGATGTCACCAATGTGGGAGTAACCAACCCAGTTACAGTCTGATAAGCCTCCTGCTCCCCCTCCCCTCACTTTGGTCCCAGCTGCCAAACTGCACTACTGCATCTTATAGAGGTAGAGGGGCAGAATTGCATTACCACTATGGCATTGTTCCAGTAGATTCTCCTGTATTTATGTTTATCTCCATTCCTGTTAATGGTTTCCTCACTCCAATACCTGGAGAGAGCAAGTGGAACGACCTTTATAGCTTCAATGACTCCAAAGTTTTAGTGCAGGATTTTAAGAAGTCTGTCTGATTTATTTTGAACTTAGGACTCCTCCCAGTCCATCTAAAAATAACCCTTACCAATGCTTTTGTTATTGAGATACTGCAGGCAGGTGTCACATTTGTTAGAAATGCTAGTGCAAATCAATGAGGTTGAAAACCAATTTCCTGGAAAAGCATATTTAAGTCATTCTAAAAAATGAACTACATTGTCAAACGATGAGAAACTGCTGAGAAGCCGCTATCTATAATTTTTCAGAGACACTGTAATTCCATTGATTAGTACTAGCATTGCTGCTAAATTATACCTCTACCAAGGAGGGAGAAATGTGTTTGACACTGAATGGTTATAACAAGGTGACAGCCTGTGTGATCTGTTACTGATGCTAAAGAGTCAGTGCCACAAGGGGGAAATTAATGGCCTTTGGAAGAGGACCTGATATAGAGGGAATGCTTCATTTACCAAGCCACCTGAGATTCAGGTTGAGTGAAAGCAGGCCCTTTCCCTAGTGACTCACTTCTTCCTCGGTGACAGAGTGTGTGAGTGTGTGTGTGTGTGTGTGTGTGTGTTGTGTGTGGGTGTGTGTGTAGGTGTGTGCGTAGGTGTGTGTGAGAGAGAGACAGAGAAACAGAAAGAGAAACTCAGTGTGTGCATGTGCCTGTGTGTGTGTATGTGATATGTGCATGTGTGCCTGTGTGTGCCCATACATGTGTGTGCATGCAAGTGTATGTTTGCATGTGCCTGTGTGTGTGTATGTCTGTGCATGTGTATGCTTGGGTGTGCACATGCACGTGACTGTGTGCCAGTGTGTTTGTGCCTGTGTGAATTCATGTGTGCGGCTGCTAAATGTTCCAGCTGGTCATCGCGTTTGAGCTAGTGTTCCCAATCTCTCAGCAGCACCATAAGAGCTAATTCAACTGTTCCCATCTCTCTTTATGCCTCTCCTTCTCTCTCTTTCTCTTGCTCTCTGCTCTTCCCACAGAGTCAGACCATGGCAGATGTGTCGAGTCACGTTGACATGCCCGTCTGCATGGCTGTCTAGCCACATGCCTGCATCCTGGCCAGCCTATGCAGCAGCACTGTCCCTTATCAATTACCCCCTGCAATGCACCCGCCTCACTGAGAAGAGCTTCCACCCAGTTCCACCCAGCTGTCAATCTCTCCCCTCTGTCTCTCCATCTTTTTTTGTTCATTCACATTTGACATATTTCACCTTTTCTTTCTCTCTTGTCCAAGCACTTTTTCTCCCTAGTGATGCGCATGCTTCCTCTATACACTGCCAGAAAACTAGATGCTAAGTGATGCAAACATGAGTCTCTGCTTTAAAATGATATTCTGTCAGTGGCGTGTCGGTTATTGCGTCATTGCATTCTATTGATTCATAAATCAAAGCCCCATAAATGGTAATTCAAGGGCAAGTGTCTTTTCAAATGGATATGCGGGGGTTATTGAGAAATGCAGGGCCATGCCAGGGCATAATTTGGCCTCTTCTGATAATTTAATTTGTTGTTGAAGTCAAAAATTGCAGAGCAGGCACTTGCAAGTCAGTGACCATGGACACAATAATGGTCTGCCTTCACTGCTAATTTCAAGTGTTCTCTGGTCTTCTGAGTGTGATGTCACTGTAAAGTGTAAGTTGCTCTTTAATGGCTTATGATAGATGTTGATTTGACAGCCTGCAACAACGCTGGAAACCCAAGGAAAAATAGTGCCAAAGTTAAGATGACATTCCTAGTCGGGCAGAGCTGCTACCTGCATCATTTTATGAAATCAGGACCTGAGATATTAATTGAAAACAGCTAATACCAAAGCTGTTTAAATTGTAACTGCACCATAACACCATGCTGTGAAAATGTTGTGCTTATTTGGGTTGATGTTGAACTTTGATGGGTTGCGTTCTTATCAGAAATGATCATTTGCTTTGAGAAGAAATTTTTTTTTCTTAAAAAGTTGCAGAAATGTGAATTTACAAGTTTTCCAAGAGTACAAGTGTGTGTGTTTTACCTTTAATCCGTTTTTTTTTCAAGTCAAAGTTTGCTCACAGATTGTTTCAACAAACAAAAGTTAATTCAGCATCTCTGCAAAATCATATTGCATAAACAACATGAGTGCTGATCATGAATGTAATGAACCATAATAACTTTTGGCAGGAGCCAGAGTGTCCTGGTCCCATAAGAATTTACTACCCATAAGCGGCCCTGACAAATGCTTGTGGTTGCCATGTCGCAGTGCTTTTACACAGCTCCGTCATTAGGATTTACTGCAACATGCCTCATTTCTCCAGTCAGCTGTGTTGACAGTCCTTGACCTTGAAACGTGTGTTACCTTCCACAGTGAAGTATAATAGTAGAGGGTGATGTAGAGTCAATCTGCTATACAATACTGTCACTTTCACTACACTGCTTGTCCCACAGTGACACTGGAATGTGTGCTAAAATGAAAACACCACTGTCAACAAACATGAAATGAAAACACCACTGTCATTTTGAAGATGATACCATTACCATAGAAGAGAGTTACGTACATTCAGAGCCATAGTAGAAGCCCCCAACCATGCTACAGTGGAATAGTGCAAGAGCTAAGACTGTTTTACTTGTTTCCAATTCAGGTTCACTTGTTTCAAGACTTTCAAAGATAAATGTAGCAGTATATTATAAATAAGGCAGCTCACTCCATCTGTTTCATGATATTGTTTAAAGATATTGTCCTGTTGTCCGAGACATAGAAGTGAAACAACATTGTTCGCAAATGAAACTAGAAGGCACTTGGTAGAGCACAAACCTCCATAACGAATTATGTTTGTTTATCATTTGTCTTCCAGCTTTGATTTTCCAAAGAAATAGCACGCAAATGGAATGACGTTTAGCAGCTGACTTGGAAGTCACAGATGTCAGACTTTCCCACCAGCACATGAACGCAGCATAATAGTTCTGTCTAAAAATTGATAATCATCTAATGGTGGAAATTCCAGATCCAGATCACCACCAAAATCTAATCAACTGATCCTTGGGCCAAGGCTTTCTGTCCACCACACTTCATCCAAATCTGCTTGTTTTCTTTTTGAGATATCTTGCTAACAGACAGACAGACAGACACGGGTGAAAACAAGACCTCCTTCCAACTTTATAATTATAATTAATTGTAATTATCTCACACCATAGGGAGGTTTATTTACTTGTTTTAAGATAAAGACTTTAGAATTAAATGCAAGATTGACTAACTTGCAAAGATGGAGATTTTTTTTGCAGTGTAGCCACAGTCCTGGTTCTCCATACTGCATCCACCCTGCATTAGTACTGCAGCGGTGCAGCTTGTTCTACTTTGAACGTTATGAAGTAGAACAGAATAGGCACAAATCTCATGTCTCTCAAACTACTAGCTGTCGCGCTGTTCCTCGGGGCGCTCAGATGTCAAAAATAGAACATAATGTAAACTATCCCAACAACTCTTACTCAGCGAGAAAGCTGTAGTGCTGTATGTGCCATAAAAAAAGGGAATTCTACCAAGGCAGCATCTGTAACCTTGGTGTGCCCAGTGTGCAGACAAAACTGACCTAGGTCAAACACTGCAGCAGAGTATATCACATAGAGGAATATTGTACTTTTACTGTAACTTTTCATTCTTTTTTAAATAACACTTTGAAAATCCAACAATATGTCCTGATGAAGACAGTGTATAGTGTACAGATATAGTGTAACTCTCTGCAGAGGAGGAAATGTTACTTGATCTGGCTTCTGTGGAGGGAGAAAACTGGATCACATTGCATTTTTTCCTCCATGATAATGTATTGATAAATTGATGCTAAGACACTATATCTTTCTTTGCATTTCAAGGCTATCAATGAAAGACCGAATGATAAGATTCTATCAAATAAAAACCAGTCTTCAAAAGAGTAATGCATGAAGGGTCTTGAGTTATTAAATCATGGCATGTTCATATGTACAACTGATTTTGATGTTTATTGCTCTAAGGGATACTATTTCACCTTTTTACTATGGTCCAATGACAAATGACAATGGCCGAGCAGTAAATACTACAGAGCAGTAAATTATATTATATGTCAAGATCAAATCACAATACTCACAATAAAATATGAAGTATAACCATATTATTGTGTTGTGGTCCAGGAATCGTGGTCAGCATCATACTGGGAAGCTTTCTGGTGATTCCCACCTCTACTGCACTGTAAGACTCTCCCCCGAGGTTTAGATCATAAACTGTCACTTGAGATCATCACGCTACTCCACAGAGAGGACAAAAGCACTACTAACTCCTCCTGTCACAACAAAGCACTGCTGTCCTTTAGACGTCAGGAAAAAAAGTAGATCTCATGTATGGGAGATGCCTGCTACAGTGAGCAAATGCAGGGCTTTTGTGTAGTGCTACACAATATTAACAACAAAAACTCATGTTCTGACTATTGTGCTGAATATTGCAGTTGCAGTGTGAATTGTGATGCATGTGGACACAGATTTTTCTATATCATTTTGTTTTTCAGCACCTGAAAAAATATTGGGCTGTGAAAAATGTGATGTACTCCTGTAGAATATAATGAAATCAATGTGTTTGTCCAGTTCTAGGTCATGGATTCTACACAGAACAAAAAATATTGTTGAGATGGACATCTGAAACACTGTTACCCCGATACAAAAAAAACCCAACCAGCCGTGATTTGGAAATTGCAGTAGTTGATATTGTGAGTTGGAATCCTTTTGGTTAGAAATTGTGAAGTTCTAACAGTGTGTCCCTTTTTCCTTTTATCGCAGGCAGGGCGACACAGCAGCTGTCTGTCTCGCCTCTCCTTTCATCCTCAAGATATTTTCGACGCTGAAACAACCATATTGACACCAGAATACACTCCGTAGAGTGGTATATCACTTTCAGCTCTCAGTGATCCAGATTAGTGGCATTTGTGTCTTCAGGCAAGCGTGGCCACAGGAAATACAGTCCTTACTTCATTGTGGCCCACTCAGTATAGGAGGAGAATTGGTTCAATGCATCTTTCAGTCAATAAGAGTGATTTCCTACCTAGTGTCCCCTGGGGAGCCATATATCTCATGTGCAGACAGTTGATGCAGAGGTTGAAGTTAGATATACGGCCCATTGACCGCCATTCTGCTGACTGGGGAGGGACAGTGTTTGTGATAACCCCTAATGTCCCAGAGAACAGACTCAGCAGATCACAAATGAGAGAGAAGAGAGAGGGAGGGAAAGAGAGACGGACAGAACTAAGACAGGCTGTACTGTAAGAGGCTGTGTTCAGCATAGAGTCCAGCACTGAAATATTTGGTGCATAAGGGGAAGTGTAAAATGGTCACTCATTAAAATACATCTTATACTGGAACCTCAGGCTAAAACCCTACAGCCTCTCTGCAAATTCATCTTAGTGGCCCTTAGGGGATGCAATCAATTCTGGGGATGAATGGAAATTCAATGCATGAGTTGGAAAGCACTCATAAAGCATAATGAGCAATTTCAGAACAAATTAAGTGAATGTCATTTAATCCCGTCTCATGCTGAAAGGAACTGGTTTGATCCCAACATTGATAATGACATTTTAAGTGGAAGACGCAAACATTTCTCAGTTTATTTTCACTGCGCCTTAATGTGCTTATTAATTAATTGATGGTGACCTGATTTTTTGCACATATTGAGCAGCTCATCTGTAACCTGTAGCCTACCTTGATGAGTTTGCACCTGATCTGCGCTGACACCATATGGCTGTTCCGCAGGTTCCCCACTCGGAACATGAGGCACAACTTCCCGTCCCGCTGCGAGATGACCGCGTCCTGGCTGAACATCAGCGTCTCCGCGCGCTTCTTCGGCTGCGACATCTTGATGAACATGCAGCCGATGAGAAAGGCGTCCACGATGGAGCCCAGCAGCGACTGGAAGAGGAACAGGATGATACCCTCCGGGCACTTCTCTGTGATGTAGCGGTAGCCGTACCCGATGGTCGCCTCCGTCTCAATGAAGAACAGGAAAGCGGAGGGAAAGTTGTACACGTTGGCGACGCACGGGGTGTAGGACGAGTCGTGGCCGCCGTGGCTCAGGTCGCCACGGATGTAGGCGATGACCCACCACATTGAAGCCATGACCAGCCACGCAACTGTGTAGGTGAGGATGAAGATGAGTAGGTTCCACCTCCACTTGAGGTCCACCAGCGTGGTGAACAGATCGGAGATGTACCGGCTGGTCTCCCCGCCAAGGTTACCGTGCTGGACATTGCAGCGGCCGTTCTTCTCCACAAACCGCTGCCTCTTCCTCTTCACCGGCGCAGAAAAAGTCATGCCCCGGTTGGTGTTCACCACCTGGTAGTCCTCGCCAAATTTCCTCCGTATCGCAGACATAATCAATACTTGTCCGATAGGCTATCCCTTTACGCAAGTTTGGCACTCCAACCCAAAACAATGCAATAACATTTAGCACACTACTCGCATCCTGTGAGATGGAGATGCGTCCCTCTCCTTGTAAATCACTCGCAAGTGAGTGGAGATTCTGCGCAATACATGTTTCGAGTGGGGCATTTACGCAAAGGAGCCTGTATTGACCCCTGCAGTTGTCCCCTGCAAGTGCCAACTTTTTTGTTCAAGTCTTATCATCCATGCGACATATAAAAAAAAACCCTCAAACATACATTTAAAAGAACCTAGTTGAATTCAAAAGCTGTGTCCTTGGTTGATCCACTGTGGTGTATTCAGGATCCCTGCAAACAGCATGCAGGCACGGTGCGCACTTCAGGCTCGGAACACGTTCAAATACGACTGACTTCAAACTGAAGACTTGAGAGGAACTGCGGCACCAGTGGCAAAGATCGCTTTTTCTCAGGGGGTGGGGAGCTGGTGGGGTTACAGAGAGGAAACAATGTGTTTTGGCCTATATACCCAATCAGATAAAAGCAGACAAGAGAGCAGAGTGAATAATGAAATCATAACCGTAGATATCCTTTCAGTCGTTCATTTTATTTCGTCATATCCAACACTTTGTAATTTGTTTACGATAATTATCTCTACCTTGAGGAAAAGACGGGTAGGATAAATTGATTATTCTAAGGACATGCGTCCATTGGCGGCTATTTGGTTCCCTCTATTGTTATCCAGGTGGAATTACACCTTAAGTTATAAGCCTCACTATACTCCCTTAGCATAAGAACTAGCCTATAGTAATCCTGAAATATATTTTATAAGGACACTAAAGAAATATCACAGCAAAACTATAAGTCCTTATAGGAACATTGTCGGGATATTATAGGAATATCATAGGTGGTAAAATACCATACAGTACAAAAAGGTCATTATAAACTCACTACTGAGTAACACAGACACACTATAAGACCCTATAGTGATTTTTTGTTGGGTCTGTGTGTTTGTTTGTTTGTTTTTTTGTTATGGCTGTGTGTGTGTGTGTGTGTGCGTGTGTGTGTGTGTGTGTGTGTGTGTGTGTGTACCACTGACACACTATGAATTCCTTTAGGAATATTATAGGACTATTACTGTGATTTTGTTGAGGCTGAGTGTTGCTTCAATAAGGACAGTTAAGTGGTTAATCTCTGTTTTGTGTATTTTTCAAACATAATACCAGTAATCAGTCGAAGGATCCACCATTTTATCATCCCACCTTGACAGCAGTTATGTTAGTCAGGTAATGGCAACTTTTGCAATGTGGTGATTTGCTCTGTAGTCAATTCACCTCAGTCAAGTTATAATCCCACCCTCCTCAAACAGTCCACCCACCTTGCTGTTTTAATTAATTGAGAAAGAAAAGGGAGAGAAGGAGAATGAGGGTGATACAGAGTATAGAAAGAAAGAAGCATCCAATTGGACTCAAACTCAGGCCAGCAGGAGAACATGTAAAGAGTTACAGTCCAAATTGAGACATTCATCAATTGAAAAAAAAGTGATATCTACATATACAATGCAATGTAAACAATATTATACTTTTAAAGACTTTTACAGACTGGATTCAATACATTTTGGACATATTAATGACACACTTTTTTGCACAGTGGGCATGTAGTGTATGGAAATAGAACTGTTCATGTTCAGAGGCAGAGATCTCATGTCATGTCACCATCATCCCCTACAAATGCTCACCTCCCCATCTGTGGTCTGTAGTGTTCTCTATATTGTAACACACACATGCACACGCAAACACACACACACACACACACACACACACACACAGTTCTCATGAAACATCCTCCAATACCCCTTAGTTCTCAAACATCAATTTCAGTTTTCACCTCGTTGCTCCTTGTTCACGAAGAGGTTTGTAGGATGAACCGTGTTCCTGAGTTGCTTTACCACATTTGAGACAACACCACTGATACAACCACATGTCATAAAATTCACTGAGGAACTTAGAGAATAAGTTGTAGTCATGTTGACAAGTGCTTATCAGTTGAATCCACTACCTGACAAATTGCATTCCAGTGTCATTTATTCTTTAGTTTGTAAGGAGATTTTCAGTCATTCATATATCAAAAAATAATTACACATTCACTCAATACATGCTGGGAAGTACAAGCTAACAAAGTTTTGTATTCAGTTGTTATATGATCAGTTTAGTGAGCGCTTCAGCTCATAATTTTAAGTCATAAGTAATGAACTCATGATTATAAGTCATGAAGCTGATAAGTAGCGGATAAGTTGAAACTGACAAACACACAGGTGCTGAGTTAATCATTAAAGATCAGATGATTTCACTAAATTGCACTATTGAGTTTTTACAGTGTGGATCCTTAAGGTTCTAGACTCTGTGCCCAGTAAAAGATGTTAGTATGCTCTGAATCCCTCTGCACACCCTTGACTATAGACTGCATGAAAAACCCAAACACCATTCTAGATCTTCTTTGAGCTTCTGCTAATCTTTAGTATCCCTATATGAAACTCCATCCATGTAAAAAGCAAGTGAGCAAAATAACCGGTTCTACCCGGCCACAGCTATGCGGCCTCTACAGTTAAAAGGAAAGATCGCACTCATCACACTGAACCCCTCACACCCCCACAACAGTTCTTCCATTATACTATTTCCGCAGCTCCACAAGCAATGTTTCATCACCACTGCAATAAAAATCTGAACAGGACATAAGAGTTAGTCTCCACTTTCTGTATGGTTTGTGCGTAATGTTATGCATTTTCAAGTGGGAAGGGTTGTGAAGGTGAACACTTCTCTCTGAATGCTAGAAGTAGAGGGAGCAAATACTTGAGTCAGTGGCGTCATTCAGACACAGATACGGCCTTGAAGTGTCGTGCTCCGCCGCAGGATGCATATGTTTAACATTTTTTGCATCCAGATGACCTTTGAATTATGTTCTGGCGTAATTGTATTTCTGGTGTACATTGATCACCATAAAACCATTCAGGATTTTCATCATAGACGCTTTTTTCTGAGTAATAATTAATTTTCTGTCCAACTGCATGTCCGTACATCAAACCTATTTGTATGACATTAGGAGATATGTTTGATTCATGGTTTAACTTTGAATAGAACAAGCTGGATTAGTCATGTTTTAATCAACCTACAAACATGGCAAAGATGAGTCGGTTTTGTCTCTTAATATGATTGAGAGACTTACACATGTTTTAATATGTTATCTGGTCTCATTTGATTCCAAATTGTGCATCACATTACCCATGTTAGCTTTATGAATTGTTAGTTGTTGCTGTTGTGAGTGGGACAAACTCATCTTGTTGCTGGCTAAGGCAAATAGAGTATAAGGTACAGATAATTGCATGTTTCAAAGATGCTCTTGTGGGGCTGTGGTGTAGCATTGATGGTACAATTATTTTTAAAAAAAATTATATATTTATCAAATAGACCCAAAGAAGTTGCAATGTATGCCTTTGGAAATACTTGGACCACTTATGAGCTATATGTTTAAGTCCCTCTTGTGAGTCTAAGCTTTGGGTATTGTTTGGATTGTATTGATTCCAATTCCATTCTGCTTATTCGTTAAATTCCCTATCATTTCTCCATACAAATTTGTGAAATACCAGCAATTTTTGAAAGAAATGAAATATTTACTTTAAATTCAATATACTGTAGATTACATTTATGAGAAGTGGGTCTAAAAATCTGATGATTGTTTCATCACGTTCAATGAGCATTCTTCCTTCAGCTTTGTTTTAATGCTTTAAAATCAGGGCAAGCAGGAGTGATGGTTCTCCTGGTTGTCTACAAAAAAAAACAGTCCAAAACAAAAAACAAAACAAAACTGTAGATTCAGGCATAGTGTTGTAGTTGTGTCTCCACCAAACTCTCTAAATATGCCAGTAGTTGAATGTTTTGTAATAAATAGGAATAAATAACCACTTATCTGTAGTAGCCTACCTACCTAATGGCTGTTGGCTGATAACCGAGAAGATATTTATCTGATATTCCTTAAATTCAGAACATTTGAGGATTTAATTCCAAAATATACACCATTTGACAAAAAAAGTGACACCTTCTCTTACAAAATGATTCACTTAAAATAAATTATTATGACCAGTAAAACAAAAATGTAGCCTGCTTTTGAAAGATATTAGGCAACAAGGTTGGTTGACAAAATGTGTTTAGAGGCTGCATTCTCTATATCTTATACTTGCTGAATAATGGCTTTCAGGTAATGGCTTCTTTATTTATTTTTTTATAAAAGCCACATGTGCCTTTGACAATGAAGTCATCATTTAGGCGATACGTCTTTGTCTGTTATTGTTCGTACCTGAAGGGGCCCGCACAGAATAATGGGACAGTGGGCCCATAATGACAAATTGTATCCTGTTGACTGATCCCAGCTGCTGTTCAACTGTATAACTGTTGTCTGAACACGTAACTGTGTTGATATTTGTTCACTGGAGGGCCATTGACTGCTCGTAGTGTCTGGTCAGGCTCTCACAAACTTCAGCAGCCCTCGCCTGTCTCCTCTCACGACCCGTCCGCTAGACCCATAATTCCCCGCGCCAGGACAAGATGGAAGAAAGCAGCGACCGCCGGAGAACAATGTTTTGGCAATAAAACCCCAAAGCGGCGAATAAGGAGAGAATATACGCACGTTTTAAACCAACTGCGGCCATGTGTAGGTAAGTGGGAAATCAAAGCGACCTTTATTCGTGGTTAATCTTTGGGTTTTGTCGAGATTTACGCGATTGAATTGTCACGCAAAACGCTCGGCGCAAACGGGAGATGCACTGAAAGCAAGCATCATTGTTTCTGTTGCATGGGCCGTAATGCGGGTTTTCAGTTGGAGCAGCTAGCAGCTAGCTAGCTCGTGGCAGCTTGATTGTTATAAACACAACTGGCTCTTAGAGTCCAGCTTTATTTAGCTCAGGCATGGAATCTGAAGTCCACATGTACCGCAAACGTCGAGGAATGTATTGCTAGCTAAATGTAGTGGTAAGTGCTATCCGGCTATAATTATAGCTAGCTATCAATAAATAGAGCGCCAGCGTCGCTTGCAGACAGATTTGATTTCACGAGCCTCATCAAAGCTTGGGAATTGGAGAATGGGTAATTCGTGCCATTGACTTCAAAGCAAGCTTGTTTATAAATTCAGCTTATCCGCGGTTATTATTAAGCATATGTCTGATTGACTTGTGATGTTTTTATTTTTGAAGGTTCCTTCCCTCATTATCGCTGTTTAAATAGTGAAAAAAGCAGGCTTTTATAACATCAAATTAAGATCCTATGTTAGCGTTAGCTAGCTCGGTAGCAACACTAGGTTAACAGGCTGAGACGTTACAATAGTTTGCTCGTAACAGATCTCATATTACGAATTATTTAATGATAACAAACAGTATTTCTGACCACATAATTGTAAATACTGACATGATTTTATTTGAATGACAATTGTGGCTTGCAGGATAGCCAAACAGCCTAGCCGATTGTTTTGATTGAGGTCTTGAAGATACATTGATTGTGTCTCATTGTGGCTAGCCGGCTAGCTAACTATGCTAACTAGCTAGCTAACTACTATGCATCACAAAAGCTCATCCGCTTTCTGCAGAATTCAATGTCGCGTAGCCAAATGGTCGACTGGAGTCTAGACTAAACAATAAATTCTCACTCCAGTCATTCTTCTTTGGTCGTTTCGAAACACGTCGTGATTAGATATCCGATAGCCCCTGCCAAAAAGGAGCGAAATTCCTCGTTAGTTTTGACCTCAATATCGTTTGTTTTAGGCAAGTGAATTGAACCGGTTAATTTGCCAATATTGCAACCAGTGCCCTAGCCTTTTCATTCATGTGAGGTTACTAGCCAAATATGGCAAGTGTTGTTGTCCAGCATGATTCTGTAAAACAAGAAATGACCACCCAAAGTGCAAAACAATAGGAATTGTGTTTATAACAGTGGTTACCTTAGCAGAACAGATCATTTTTTGGCTACAATCCAAGTTGCATGTGATACAAAATGTCGCACGTAGACTAACACGTGATGTGGATGAAACATTTCAAAGGCATCTTTTTTTGTTGTTGTTCTCATATTGAACAAAAGGCACAAAACATTTCGAATTTGTTTTTTTAACTCATAAGACATACTGTTAAACTGATTGACTCATTGTATTTTGATGGGGTACACACCTTCATAACTGTACTTTCCAAGTCTGTAGAGCTGTATGCAGATCACATATTTGTTATTTACCAATACACAGGATTTGATACAGAGATCATGCGTCTGTTTGTTCATCTTAAAAAGAATTGTGTTTAGTCAACTTAGATTAGATGAAAGTTTAATGATCCCTGTGGGAATTCTGGGTTCTTGTACACACAGGCTGTTATTGCTGTCCTGACCTTTTTGATTTGGGTTTGAACTCAATCCAGCGTAGTTGCTGGCTCTAGTCCAATGTTTAAGACATACAGGTTGTTGGAGAGGTTAATCTTTGGCATAGTTTACCTAAGTTGTTTCTTTAATCTTTGGTGACCTGGTGAGATAAAGACTTGGAGTGGCCATTAATGGCTTTGATTTTCCTTGACATGAACAGTGTTTCCTGTGTCTCCATATTGTCTCTCTCATTCTTAAATTTAAATTTACAAGACCTGATACAATAGCTGCTAAATGTTTTGACTATTTTATGTATATTTTTTGCCTTTCAGTGTTAGGTATTTTTTATGTGCACTGCAGTATTTCACAAAATTAGATGCAATCAATAGGCTTGTATACTGTGGGCTTCTCAAAATGAAATTTGTTAGCTAAATATATTTTGAGTGAAGTATTCACCACGGTTTCCAGTAACTGACAACTTTGCACCTGGTGTTCCAGTTAGGTAAAGCCCAATAAATCCTATCAAGTCATTAATGGGTGACTGAGAGGAAATGTCGAGGGCACAGTAATAGTTTGCTATGAAGGCTGTGACCAGCTAAATGTTCCTCATTGAAAACACTTCTTACCGGATGGATCATTCTGGTGTTCACCTCACCCATTGTTAAGAGCAAAATGTGCCCTATTTGAACTTGTAGCTTAATTTCTTCCTTCTCTGTATTCATCGTTACTTAACTTGGCATTTCTGTCTCTGCCTTCTCCTACAGGAAATCCTCCTCCTGCATTCCTTTCTAGTTTTCTTGCCCTCCTTCCCCCCTGCACAAACCAAGACTACCACCATGAGTATTATCCAAGACAAACTAGGCAACGAGTTTCTGCGCAACGGTGGCATGGACCCCAACTTTGCACCAGGCATGCTCATGTTCAGCCACCTGCCGCCCGTCACCAGCTTCACACGGCTGGCCTCCCAGTCCGTTATGGGCGAGCTGCCCCAGGAGATGATCCTGAAGAAGGAACGCGACTCGCCCCCTGAACACCATGGCGCCAGTGGCGCCAACACAGGGGGCTTCCTTCACGGCATGGGCATCAAGCAGGAGAGGCTAAGCGAGTTGGACTACCGCATGCCCCTCTATGGTGGGGGCGGAGGAGGTGGAGGAGCAGGGGTGAACTGTGCCGGAGGGGGCGCGGGGAAGAGTGGCACTGACATGCTGGAGATGACCTTCGGCAACCACCACCACAACCACCAGAATATGCTCCTGCATGATCTCAGCCTCAGCAACGTTCGGTCCCTCGGAGAACCGGTGGGGGTGGTTCTTAATATCTTAACATGCCTCAAAAGTGCTTGTGTCTGTTTTGTTGACTCTATGCCAAATTGCCAAGACATTTTAGTGATTGCCCTTTTTCCCTCTTGGTGCATAGGTAGTTATTGTCTAGTTGTATGGAGAATCTGCTCACCCTTTGCAGGCTTTTATGCACTCTTAGCACAGACATTGCTGCCTTTATCTGCCACCTTTAGCCGGTGGTAGACTTATTCTGTTTTTTGTCCTCAGATGCCTGGAAGACCGGGTAAAGAGCCAAAAGAGTCCTCAGGTAGAAGAGGGCGGAGGAGTAACGGGGACGGGCAGGGAGGCAAAGCCCGCAGGAAACGCAGCGATGCAGCAAAGGTCAAACCTTTATCTTTTTTTTTTACCCCATCTCAACCATTTACACCAGTAAATTCTCTCATACTTTAAGTTTCATGTGGTTTCTGGCTGGTAAATATTGGCATATGACACATTACACTTACATTTTGTGGCTGTGGCACATTGATTAGTTTGAATTGCTGTAGTGATGTGGAAGTGTTGGCAATTGTGTGGACAAATTTTGACCTCTTGTACTTTTTTCCCCCTTCTAGGCCATGATGCTGGATGCAGATGGTTCCTGCATGTCTCCCAACTCAAAACCACATATCTGTGAGCACTGCAACGCTGCCTTCCGCAGCTCCTACCACTTGCGCAGACACGTGCTCATCCACACAGGTGAGAGACTCTCAGTGCTTCAAAGATCCATGCAGAGCAGCACCTGCTCTCTTCTGCTATATTGCACACGTCCAGCAGCAGACCATAATGCAGCTGACAAATCAATATTGCAATCAAAGTATCATTATGTTGACGATACCTGTTGTAACGTTGATGAAATATGCAGCCTCAGACACACTTTTAGGGAATCTGAATGTGCAAGTGGGTATAAGGCTACTGAGGGGGAAAAAGAATAACATCACAGTTGATTTTCCACCATTGAACAAAATTTCTTCCAGAAGAGATTCAGAATGAATTTCAAACATTGATTAAAGACCGTACTATTCACTACCATTTACTGCTGTTAGTTTCATTTCCACCCCATGAGTGACTGGGACTTTATGTAAAACCAGACCATTGCTAAAGCTAGGGATGAGTCAATGATGACTCGTATATTTCAGGATGTATTAGTCATTCTCTTTGCTGGGAATTCCTCACTTTACTCTTTGAACCTCAACTCATAAATGCTTTAACTCATTCCCTTGATTTGTCTGTATTTCTCATAATAAGCTTAACTTCCATCTGATAAATAGCTATTGTAACACTTTATTCCATTGTGTTAATCTGTGTATTTAATCTATGGAAAAGTACACAATATTACTGTGTAGGTACTTGATGAAAATCTCCCTAATACATAATGTACTTACAACAGTTGTTACACCGCTGTACATACATTGTGTATTTCATGTAGCCTATATTTCATCAAGTAGGCCTACCTACACAGTAATATTGTGTACTTACAATACTTTTCCATAGGTTAATACACAGGTTCATACACTGGAATTAGGCCATTGTAAAATGTTATCATAGCTGTCTCTATTGTACCATTTGAATCCCTAAAACAAAACAGAACTTTTACAGTCGGCTACCCTGCATCACACATAGCTGTACATATATGACAGTTGATCAAAAACCTAAAGCATAAGTATATCATAAGTTAGACATATTTTCAAAAGCACAGTGTGGCTTATAGTGGCCTTTTCCAAATTTTCCAAAGTTTTTTTCCCTGTGTATATTTTTAACAGGAACAATTAGTTATATTTTTTTCAGCCAATGGGTCACTCTCTGTGATATCCCAAGATATATATAATATAACATAATATAACAGGTTTGGTTAAACATAAGCATTAATAAGTAGTCACTCTGTGAGGAGTAGACCGTTAAGCCTTTGGGTCCCATAGGACCGAATTAATTTTTTTTTCATGCACTTGGTTTTTGATCAAATGTCGCAGGTTCATTGAACACAGTTATTGGATAGGCTGAGCATTAATTAACGTGGTGAGCGGATGGTTGTACTGTTGATCGCACAGGTGAGAGGCCTTTCCGGTGCAGTCAGTGTAACATGAGCTTCATTCAGAAGTACCTGCTGCAGCGGCATGAGAAGATCCACAGTGGTGAGTTGCTGTTCTTTAAGATATAAAGGGCATCATTCCATAAACAAGATACAGTATTTCCTTGTTGTGTAATTAATAATGGTTCAAGATCTTTTGGCAGGATGTCTCCCTTTTTACAGCTTTATAAGATTTTGTAGCTCTCTTTAGAGTGAAAGTTTACGAGTGTATGCATGCCACACTTTGTTTGCGGAGTACTGACAGTTAGGTTCAGAGGACGTTTAAACTAGCCCCAAAGGGACGCTAGATGGTCTTTATTTGGATGTGCCATTACTAGCATCCCAAAGACTTGTACAACTTACCAAACGCTTCATTTTGTTGGCGGTTTCCAAACTGCTGCTCCATGGTGGCTCAAATTTTCACCCTTTTCTCCTAGGCCACAGCGTCCTAAGCGTTAACAGCGTTAACTGTTCCATCAAAGTTGCAATAAAGTGATTTGTTTTCCCAAAATGCAGCTTTCGGGAGCTGGGAGCTAAAGCTCCAGACTCCAGTCACTCCACACTCCCACACACAGAGCACACACAGCCTGTCACAATAAAGGTCATTCGGCACTCTACGAAAACATCTAAGAGAAGGGGTGCGCACAATACTGTGCAGTTCTGGATGACACTGAAGTTTATATTTTGTGTAAAACACTTTATTTTTGAGTTTCATTTATTTATCCATATTTGGATGATCTTGTTCTTTCCAAAAGAAATTGTGTTTTTCATGGTAAAAACATTTTCAAAATGATATTGTCAACTATTATTATTAGCATTAGTATTACTCTTATGATTAACATTATTAAGATTATTATTATTATTAAGACACCTTTTTAAAATGTCACACATACTGACCATTTTGAATCATTTAGAAAACAAATTAGCCTGGGACCAAGGCCAAGCAGATTCCACAGGAAACATTGAGATATCCAGAATTTCAGGAAAAAAATAATCCAAAATAAAACAACCACTCACAAAATAAAGTAAATTTAAGCATTTAAAGTAAAGCACGAGATGGGTTATTATTAAAATTATGCGTTACTTCAAGACCTTTGCTTACAACATTATTTTTTTTTAATCTAGAATGTTGCGTTTTTTCACTAAATTAAACATATAGCATTTTGGAATGAAACCCTTCTCTTACTATCAGTGTCAGTTTACTGAGGCTTTGTTGGAGCCACGGTTGCCTCAACACTGTCACCACTGTCCTGTCTTTTGCAGGGGAGAAGCCATTTAGCTGTGACCAGTGTAACATGCGCTTCATCCAGAAGTACCATATGGAGCGGCACAAAAGGACACACAGTGGCGAGAAGCCATATCGCTGCGATACCTGCCAACAAGTACGCAAATAGCTTACCACTGTTTTTACTTGTACCTTTTGGGTTCCTACTTCTAATTTTCTTCTTTTAGCACTTTGAGAATGCTTTTAATGAATTATGCTTTATACATAAAATGCATTATCATTATTAGGGGTAGTGTTTCATTCCTTGCTTTTCACAATAAAGCCAGTCTAAATCTAGTATGAAGTTCTGTCCGGACAGGATTAGTTTTGCAGGAGGAGGTTAGGTAATGTACTTTTTCACTGGTGTAATTCAGATATTTTTAGTCCAGTGCAGAACAAAGTTGTTTGTGATTATTACAGGATGTGCACATCCCCATGGGAGTAATGCATACCGATTTAAAAAAAAAAAAAAAAAAAAAAGAACTACTGTATTTCAGCAAACTCCCACATCCTTTGACTATTCTAGTGCCATCTGAAGCAATAGTCTTCATTTCTCTCTTTGACGGCACAGGGCCTCTGCGTGTTTATTTGTGTGTTTTGTTTAAGATGTTTTCACATTACAATTATTAGATAATGTGTTCCACACAGGACCTTTTTTAAACTAATTCTGTCTATTGAGCACAAGCAAATAAACATTTAATTTCTCTCTTTCTTCATCTGTCATCTTTCTCCCCTCCATTGTCTTTCAGTTTTTCTCAAGAACAGACCGGTTACTGAAGCACAAGCGGACTTGTGGAGAAGCCATAAAGAAGGGCCTGGACCCCAACATGCTGGAGCTCAGCGAGGCGGAGCTAGGCCAGGGCAGCTATTCACTCACTCAGGGAAACGCTACCACCTCGGGACGTAAGAGGGCCAAGTCCAAAAACGGCGAGGGCGGCGAGCGTAAGAGGAAGAAGAATGCCTCGGCAGCAGCGGCCTCATCTTCTGGGGAGATGGCCCGTGAACTGGGTCTGCAGGACTTCAGCATGGAGCACCCCTCAGGCTCTGGCCCCATGCAGGGACGTACTCCTAAATTGGTCTTCAAAAAGGCCGGCCGCAAGGGTCTGGACAAAGGCCTCCTCTCGCTGGAAGACGGTGCCGAGTCCTCCGCTTCCCTCCACGGACAGAAGCTGTTGTCCCAGAAACCTGGCTCAATGGATCATGTGGGGGGTTCAGGTCTGGATAACATGGGGCTGCTCCATGGAGCTGGGGGCACCAAGCAGGGGCCCACCACCAGCAGCAACTACGACGACGCAATGCAGTTTGTGAAAAAGCGGCGCTACCTCCATGCAGCAAACAGTGACTACGGAGCCAGCTCACTGCACATGGCGCCCCAGGGCAGTAGTGTAATCCAGGGCTCCCTAGGGCCCGAGCCCACACTGGCCATGCTGGACTCCTCGCCATTGGAACTCAAACACGACAAGTCGGGCATCCCAGACGAGGTGCTGCAGAGCCTGCTGGACCATTACAGCCACAAGGCAGAAGGGACACACCACCACGACGTGACTTTTGACCTGTCAGACCACCCGCACCATGTGGACCTGCAGCCGGCCGCCCCTGTCACCCCCGAGCTGGAGGACGACTCGCCCAACGGCGGCGATAAGACAGTGGTGATGAGCGAGTACTCCAAGTTCCTTCTACAGGCCTTGGAGCGTACCAGCCACAGTGGACCCTTCCCCAGCCTGGGCCCCACCGGTCCCTTCCCACTCCTGTCCAGCAGCTCCAGTCCCACAGGGCCCCTGTTTTCCGACAAACATGTCTACACCACGTCCACGCTGGAGTGCGGCTACCCGCCTGCCGTCTCCTCCCCGCTGCCCATTGCCGCCCCCTCATCGACCTCCTCGTCCTCCTCCTCCAAGTCCCACTACGGCATGCTGGTCGGCTCTCCCTCCCAGGCGGGCTACCACCTCAGCTTGGAACCTACCAGCCACCAGCAGCTTACTCCATCTCAGGAGCTGACCGAGCAGTTGGAGAAGCAGCACTCCCCCGGCGCCTTCAACCTACCTCCCCAGGACCTGACTGCCCCGGCAGAGGGCCCCAAGGGGCAACAGGCCAAGGCTGGAGGGAGCGCCGCGCCCACCAACGGCTCCAGCTACCCAGACCTGTCCCCGCTGAACCCCCCCAAGGAAGCCACGTACCAGATCGAGAACTTCGCCCAGGCCTTTGGCTCCCAGTTCAAGTCGGGGCGCCGAACCCCTCTGAGCTACGGCAGCGATCCCGGGGCAGAGGTCGACCACCGAATACGGACTCCAGTGTCAGAATTCTCAGGGTATACCAGTTTGTTAGCTGACGTCAGTGAGCCAGTGAGTACAGGATCAAAAACCCCGACAAGCCAAAGTTTCAGATAAGGGTCAAATGAGGTGAACCCAGTTGGGGGCTGTTCTGTTACTGTCCTTGCTGTCCCTATACCCATCTTAATTTTCTTCTTGTAGCGAAGTCAATTTTTTTTTAAAAACACTGCCATTAAATGTTGATACAAAAACTACCAGGGAGGGTCTTCCATGGCCTCAAATGCAATTTTTTAAATATTCTCTTTTTTATTATGTATTTAGTCGCTTCATTTTTGTTTAGAGTAGTGGGTATGATATGAACGTAAACCGTAGATTTAAACGTAATTTAAAACATTTAGAGGGTAGCTATGAACTTGCTTGATTGTTTCTTTTTCTTTCTCTGAACCCTTGTGTTTTACCAATCATCATACCGTTGTAAAGTAATAATGAATAATGTTGATAATTTCAATAATAATAATGTTTGTGGCAGGGAAAGGCCCAGAATTCAAATGGCAAAAAAGTATATATTGTCTGTTACAAGAAACGTATTAACTCAGGAAATAGGCAAAATTGTGTAATAAGACTTTGTATTATGAGATGCAATTAGCACACTTTTTACAGGTGTACTTTGAGACTACAAAGCTTTCATTTTTTTTACTCATCAGAACAACAAAATACAATACATGATCGTCCTGTTCGGTTTCTACTGCGTTTAGCTTTGTCGAGATTATGGTACTGTTGTGTCAATGTGAAGACATCCGCTGACATTTATAAAGGGCCACACGTGTACATGAGGTAGTATGGATTCTTGTGGATTTTAACCCATGGTGCGCACACAGCATGTTCTGAACAGAAGGGGACGTTTAAACCTAATGACTGTTGTTTTGTCAGTATACAGTGTCAGTTGATGAAGCCTGCCTAACCATGCACTCCCTCTGGTTGCGCCCACCAGCGGCCCGTACAAGAGACGTAGCCGAGACAAAATTCTACCCAAAAGTCGAACTTCTCGCCGAAAGGCCACTGCACATAGGCATCGTGGCTCTCTGTCTCCGAATGCAATGGACACCAGTCCTTCTTGATGTAGTAATCTCTTCATCATACTGTTGCCGACTTGATTTTTTTTTTTTTTTAACAAGTCACCACTTCTCAACTCCTTGCTGTTCCGTTTTTTGTCAGTGGAATCAAACAAGCACTTTTTTAACAAATCATTGGAAACGACAACAACCCATTCAAATTGCATATGTGATAAACGTGATTATTATTATGATGATGATTATTAATATTATTTTAAGAGGAGAAAACTGTGAAAGGGGTTTGGGAGGGAGGGTGGGAGGGAAAGTGGGCTGGATTATTGTTTCATGGGGTTAGATAGGGGTTGACTAGGCATGACCATGGGCATTTAGATGTATTTTGTTGCCTTTTTTTTTTTTTTCTCTCAACGGTAGAAGGGAGAGGGGGCAGGGGGATATTTTTTTTAATTTTTTTGACGGTTTGTCGGGTGATATTGTAAAAAGATGATTTGCCATAATTTTGTTATACAATATTCTGAGAGTACCTCTTTGTATTTAAGTTGTTTTGTGAGAGGGGCTAATATGCTGGAACCCATATGTTTTTAACCCCACGGGTGTGTCGGATGCGTACCCAAACCCTTTTATTTATTCTCAACTAGCCACAACAGAACTTGGTAGCAGATATTTTTGGCAAGTAATCACCGGACCTACACCCCCACCCCCTCTTTTTTTTTTATTTTTATTTTTTTTATTTTTGAAAACCCCACAGTTTTAATTGCAAAGAAACTGGCTTCAGTGATACAGCCTGAAAAGTTATGGTATAAACCCCCCCTTGCCCAAAATGCAGTCCTGCACTCACAAGAATAAACAATGGCCTTCTTTGTCTTCCGTGGCTAAAGCCATTCTATCCCGGCAGCCAGGGTTGATATTTAATTTAGTTCATTTCCTGTGAGCCGTACCCCCCCTTCCCTTTCCTATGTCTGTGAGCTCCACAGCCAAGAGACTTTGAAGCTGTTCAGATCGCAGGGAACAAAGACTGACTGACCGGCCACTTCACTCGAAACACACACTATGCTTTTAAAGGAGAGGAGAAAAAAAAAAAGAGGGTGAGAGACGGAGATGAAAAAAAAGACAATAGGATTGACCTCAATATACCTCATATCACTAAAGCGTAAGAAAGCAGGGACACGCGTTTCATGTATGTAGTGGAAATATTTGTAGTATAGGTTCGACATATTGTATAATCATTTAACACTGCCTGTGTTTACAATTATAGAGAGCAATTGACTCGTCGAAATGCAAATGTATTATCTTATTTCTTATTTTTTGTCTGTAAAAGCATTCACGCCAAGCAGTGTTGCATTCTAGATGCCTCATAGAACGTTCATTTTTCTCATGTTGTTATATCCCTTATTTTTGTTACTTGCCATAATGTGTTTTGATATGATCTCTAGAAGGATATTGTTTACAAAAATGTACAAAAACACTAAAAATGTGTGTTCTCAATTTTTTTTTGAGTTTCCTCCAATATGCATGATATGACATTTTTGTATGGCTTTTTTCTGACCGTCACCTCAACACCAAATTTTGTAGCAGAAGCCTCCCCATCCCCTTGTCTTATTTGTTCTAGCCCCCCCATGTGATATGATTTCCAGGGCTGTACCTGTTATCGAGATGATAAACGGATTAGAGAAGCCAATAAAAACTTTTTGTTACAAAAAAGTACTTGGGTTTGTTTTTTTATTGTCTTTCAAAACCATAATTTAATTCACTTAACTCTGCATGTAATTAGAATTAAATGAGTAAAAATCTGATACCAAATACCATGTACAGCATGTCAGATATCAAAGCAAAGTCATTTTATTTCTTTACACATAGGATGTTAGATCTCTGACCCCCAAATATGTCTGCTCAGGAAAAAGTAATACATCAGTATGCAATATTGGTCAATACTAATTTAGTACTAGGAAATCGGCAGTGAAAATATGATATCGGTGCATCTCTATACTTTTGAATAATCACATTTGACTATGCGCAGTTGATTTCTCCCTGTTGATTTTTGACCCAGTAACTGCAGCTCTTCAGCTGTTTTCTGACATCCTGAGCATCCCGCCCCGCCAGGTGGCTTTGAAGGTCTCTCCCTCGCTTCCCACAGTCTACCTAACGTGTTCAAATTGTCAGCAGCATATGTTAACATAGCCCCACAATTGTTTATATTCTGTTGTGTTGCTTTTGCTGTTCTATTATTTTCATTTCTATCGTTTTTATTGCTTATTTTATATTCTATTTGTGTGCCAATATTGGATTTTCCTATTACTTTTGCTGCTGCAACGACCTAATTTCACCACGTGGTTCAGTAAAGCTTCATCTTATCTCACACACTGAACAGAGTGAGTATGATGAGGTGATGTTATTCACTGGCTGCACAGTCGACCATATGCATAAAGCTTGTCAGCTTGTTGGATCAATATCAGTCCAACCTCCCAGCGCAGCCCACATTTCAAGGTGCCGCCAGCAGCTTTGCATCTGACATGTTCTGAACTACAACTGCAATGTGACTTACATTGTGGGACTGACGGATCCTTTATCTCGGAGGCTTACATGCTTTATGCGCATGGATCAGTAGTGAAATGTGCTAAATGAAGCATTTGGAATTAAGATCAGTCCTACAGCTGAAATCCTAAAGGGATTCACTTAAGTCCTAATACAGTTTCATGACTTTAATGTGTCTCTAAGAGTTTTGTTACCAAATACTTGAATGCCTTTTATTTACTTACGTTAATGCTGTATGTTCTAGACCACAGCCAACTGACACTCAGGCAAATTAATTTGGACAGCAACAAAAATCAAAATTAATCATTTTACTGTATGTTTTTTTGCCTCACACATGTGAGGCAACAACTACCGCACAAAAGACACATTTTAGCTCACTGTCTCGGTGCATAGGTGATTGCATGTGACAATAATTGATACCCAGCTGCAAAATGTTTCAAGAACAAGCCTACAGAGGGCAGCATGGGAAAGGCTGTGATCACTGAGTTGTAATGTACACTATTGTTTTATCCTTTGATAAGATAGCAGCACCAGAAATCCTCTCCCATGATTGGGAGACTTAGACATTTACTACAAGCTATGTGGCACACAAACATATAAGTTACATGGTAAACACACACGTTGCATAGTACAAAATAAGCAAGTGAACACTTTCTGTTTAAGAGCTATATTGATAGGATATAACCCAAACAAAACAATATCAGTGACTGATTGTCAGGTTAGAGTTCACATGAACAGATTGTAGATTTAGCTAATTGATATGTTTTCTCTTTATGTCTGGGCTGTTAAACCTTTTAAGCCAGGGACCCAAATTTGTTGTATTTAGTCTTGACCTGGGACACACTAAAATTAAACCATAATATTGCTGCTGTCATTTGGGAACCTACCAGAAACAGGTCTATGACCCATTTTGGATCCTGTCCCATAGCTTAACAATCACTACCTCCCTCTCCATGAATTTAGATTCCCACACAGCTATGTGAAAAAGATAACTGGGCCATCGTCAGATTGGTCACAGTGGGAAAGAGGAAGATTGCACTGCAGCCAAACCCTGAAACCTACCTGAAGTTTATTCAGGCAGAGGCAGCTCAAGTGAACGTCATGTTCCAGCCCTAATCGCAATAACCATGAAAATGCTTCATTGCCAGGAACAGAAGGCTGGGTGTGGTAGAGAGATGGTCATAACTGTGAGTGACTTTGGACTTTACCTTGGCAAAACGACACGAAGGCAGTTCACTAGTCATTGCTCCATAATCCCACCTGTCAGCCTCTCCTCTTTTGACACTCTTCACAGCAATCTCTTCATAAAACCCTTTGGAGATAATTATAATTGGGGAAAAGCTGTTTTTCATTGTAAGAATGGTTAACATTTGCCTCCTTTGAAAATATCTTTGAGTTTGTCACACAACCTAGAAAATTATGATACAAAGAACCTTAGGTCAAAATGAAATTAGCTCTTGCTGTTGAGTGGACTTTTAAAGCATACAGTGTTGTTATTTTTTTGTATATTTCATGTGTATTTGTATTCTTTGTAATACTTCTGTTTAGCCTTGTTGAGCACGCTGTTAATTTTGAGAAACACCAACACTAACAATACTTAGACAAATGCTGCCACTCATACAATGATTTTTTATGGTTATTCCAAGGTATCACAATTTTGACAATGACATATTGATTTTTAAAAATGTTACACATAAGTTGCCTGGCTGTTGAAATTGCATCACTTCTCCTATCTAGAGGCATTCTTCTCCCACACATAATTGTAATGTCATATGTCTTTGCCTTTAAACTCCTGTAGTCATGGGAAAACTAAGGACTACAATTTATATTTATATTTTGGGCATCTAGCTGATTCAAATCCAGTTTGACTTCAAATAAATGCAATAGTGGAATAACCGTATATTATATTAATAACACTGTCCAGACAGTTTTTACAAGGTGACATAACAATAAGATGGACAATAAAAGGCAAAAACATAATAAAAAAAACAACATAAAGAAGCATTAGAAGAAAAGAAGCATAAGCATAAAGAAGCAAAGAGCATGGATCATAAATAGACTTAAAAAAAAACAAAACAAAGAAAAACAGGAGAAATAAAATGGTGACATAAAAGTGAATGAAGCGACACTGCTGTCCTGACTGGGCCGGGAGCCAGGCGGGTGAGGAGCCACGGCCGGATGGAGGGATGATCACGTTACCACAGTGAAGGGTAACAGACTGTCTGGTAGAAGCAGAGGTCAAGAAGCTGGCGAAGGGAGGGAGGTGACATGGTGGTGGTGGTGGTGGTGGTGGTGGGGGGGGGGGGACACTTACACAAAGTTCTTAATAACACCTGGTAGTTGTTGACAACTGTTTACACTCTTTTACCCGAAGTTAAAACACACCTCTTTTTCTCTTTGGGTCATTTCAATCTTTTTTCCACTAACGCCCATGATGACGCTGGAGTGGCGTAAGAGTTCAGATATGCAACTGGGATCAAAGGTACTTTGAGATAATATCATGTCATGGAAAGTGATTGGATCAATTTTCATAAAAATTAAAGGCATTTCAAAAGATGGCTTACATCCTTGAGACTACACTGGACCACACTTTGATATTTCCAACCCGACATTTCAGCTTTCATGTTCAACTTTCTGCAACCTACTCTTTTTTAAGATGCTTTACTGTAAACATCTTAATATCTGCTCATGAACTTCCAGCCAAAGGTTACAGGTAGAGGAAACCCTCCCACCCTGATTTATTGGCCATCTAGTTTCAGATAATATTGTTGTCACTTTCTGAAGCAACATTTTCATGTACCAACGCCTGAATTTTTATTAAATATTACATCAGTCTTTTTGGGCACAGCGTCTTTTCTGGTGTGGAGCTGTCATGTTTGAACCGAGCCTGTGATGAATCCTTGTTTGCAGAAGTAGTTAATGGGTTAAATGATGGCTGGTGCAACTGTTATAAATTCATAAAATGAGAGGCGAAGAATGTGATCGTTGCCCCTCTTTTACAACACCAGGCAATTACTGCCATTCAGTAACTTATAAAGTCGCAGGCTGAGATCTTGTAAAAACTAAAATTGAGATCACAGCTACACTGTGCCATGCATGCTAGCATGGAGATTTAATTTCTTTCAAGGTGCAACATGGACTTCAACATTCTCATTAACACTAGTGACGACCAAACTGACCAAGCTACACCAACATTAAAGCAAATAATCTGATGCAGCAAGTGATTGTATATATGAAGTATGATCTAAGAACTACAAATAAAGCTCCTTGACTGTTCCAAAGACTGCATTGAAGGCAAAAGGTGATCAAGCATGTGGGATCAGGGCCCCAAAACTTTAGAATAACCTACCTGACTGAATACTATTAGCAAACTTTGTGTCTTCTTTTAAGACACAACTGAAGATTCATCTTTATAAAAAGTAATGTAACTATGCATTGTTACATTGCGTTGTTCATTATGTTGTGGTAGTACTGGTGTTAGTATTGTTAATTTGTTTGTTGTTTGTTGTTGTCTATTAATTATATCAGAGCATGTCAGTACACATCCTTAACCTCCATCTATCCTGTTTCACAAGCGTCCCAGGTACCAAGATGAGCTTGACTAAGAGTTATCCAGGTCACACCACCAGGTGCCAGTGTGATGTGGCTGATCTTGCACAATAATGAAAACCTCTGTCAGTAAACTCTCTGTTTCGTTGAAAAGCTCCATCTTGATTCAACAAACTGGCTCTGTGCCAGTTCAATGCCAGCTGGTTTAAAAAACACACCGTCTCGTCATGGATGCACATGCAGGACATGGACTGCTGATCAGTGATTCCCTGTTACCCTTCTTTCAGTTCTTCTCTACCCGCGTTCAAACCCACTGTGTTCGTGTGTTCATGTTTAAAAATCAAATTTAAATGAAATTAGAATGATTTATACTGGGGACACAAAAGGCACCCTATAGTGACAGTGACCTTAAGACCTTTTGAGCAGCCAATAGCTACTTTTCTGTAACTGCCGACACTGCGAGTGGCATCACAGTCACTTTGTCTGTTATTTTTTACAGTCTGGCAAAAAATATGATGTCATCTTTGGTGATAAGTGGTCACTGCTGAGCTGATTTTACACTTCCAAGAGAACGCAATCAGTGCTGCCAGTCGTCTAGCTACTGTGGGTGTCTTTTCTGTGGATTAAGTTTGAGTTTCTGTAGGCTACTGCTCTTTTTTTTTGTCTGTTCAGCCATGGTGGCTATCGCTGCTCATGCTAACTACCCAGTTCTTCTGTTTATTCCAAACAAACCGCTGTTGCTGCTACCAGAAATGTAACATGCATCTCTTCCTGCAGCCTGCATCAGAGGATTTTTCCCACGAAAGATCTACCTGACACTGTGTGTTTAGAACATAAAAGCTTTCATGAACTGGGTATAGGTTGAGTAACTATTGTGTTATATCATTATATGATAGATAATAATAGTTAAAACAGCTGGTAGCATATTGGGATGTAAGTTATTTTTTCCCATTAACCTATTTGTGCTCATCTTCAAAAATGTCGCCGCGAGACAAACCTCACAGAATGTTACTGAGTGCTAACGTTAGCTTTCAAGCTTTTTTTTTTTACACAATTCCTGGCCTTAATTTACTAAAAAAAAAGTTTTAGCATTTTGTGACCATGAATCAAGTCACTTTTTTATTGTTGCACAGTTGTCTGACAATGGAAACAGAAATGAAAACACTTGTATTATCTTCTATATTTCCAAATGTGAAAAATGTATTTGAGTGCAATTTTTCACGTGGCCCTAATCATCTTTCCCAAAGGTCAAAATAAGTGATTCCAGTCTGAGTTGGGGGTGATGGACAGCGGGCCTCTCAGCATTACTGGCAGTGGTGAGAACCACCACTTCCTGGTCGGAGCTCCGTAGAGACAGATGCAGACAGCGCCGCCCTCCTGAGGAGTGGCCAGTGGTTCAAACCCAACGCTGCGGGCAGGACACCTGAGCCTCTTCATTCAGGCTTCAGGGTATTAAAGCCTCGTCCTCTCACAGCCCTCTCAGTCTTTCTTTCTTTCTTGTGGAGAACCATTGTCCTAAAATTCGTTTATAATGGCTAAGCTTATGGTTTATAAACTCCTCGTTTTCTTCTGGATTGCTGTAGCTGTTTGTGGCTCAGGTAAGTAGCCTAACTTTATTAGGATATTAACTTAATTATGTGTTTAAAAAAAAAAAAAAGTAGTCTCTGACAGATTGGATAGATGATCGCACGTGTTAAATTGCCAGGCAAACTGTTTATAATTAATGTTGATCTTCCTGTCCTTTGATTTCAATCTGAAATAATGTAGTCTGTAGAAATTAATGTTTTTTTTTTTAAAAAACATTGGGTTTTAGGCAAACTACAATATGCTCCCAACGATGTCACTATTGCTAATTAGGACATCGGCTAATAAATGTCGGATATAAAGAACACAACTTGATTATCTTTTTTTCAGCAGCCACTTGTCACATTATGGGGGGATAGTGGCTGTGTTGACCATAACAGTAAAATGGCTTTATTTATGGCATTGCTAGCATGGCTGATTAAAGCCAGTGATACCCATCTCACTGAGGAAAGCTAATAATGATGTAAGACTCGAGCTGCTTGAATACCCCCCCCCCCCCCCTCTCTCCCTCTCTCTCTCTCTCTCTCTCTCTCTCTCTCTCTCTCTCTCTCTCTCCCCCTCTCTACCAGAAAGTTGGCTAAGTACACTTACAGTAATTGGAACTGGTGCAGATAATATCATATTTCTGTTGCTGCTCATGAAGAAGACCAGTTGTTCAAAGGGAAAATATTGTGTCTGTATATTTATATATATATTAATGTGAATCTATATATTTATATATTTGATGGAGTCAGGCTTGTCCCATTCTTCTTTTTACCTCAGTTTTGTTCCCAAATCACTGCAGCATCCAGATATCTGGAATAATAAAGGAATAATTAGTATAATAGCATCAAAGTTGGTCTTACATCCACTATTTTACCACAGAATTAAAGCTGCCATACAAGCAACAGGCAAATATTTGACTAGTGTGTTGGTGCAGACAAACCGACCTCACCTTATGACCCAGTCCTTTCCCCACCTGCCATTACAAGTCTATTGCAATTGAGGAAGTGTTTTGGTTCCACTCAAATCCTCTAGTCTGGTTAATGCTTTACATGTTTGCAGCCTAAATGATTTGCAGAAAGCCCCTTTTATCACTGATGCTGTTATTTTCAGTGTTTTAGTGGCTTGCATGAATGGCCATGGGGCTTGTAAATATCTCATTTGAAAAGTTTATCCAGAGTGAAATTACCTGTGTGGATTGTAGAGGATTTTTATTTAATTGCATGTAGGTATCCTCATCCAACTTGGTGAAAAAATGCTACACCATCAATCCAAAAATATCAAAAAAGTTAATTGACTGAATTGATTCTTAACAGACTTTCCAATCGGAGAACTCAAGAAGTCATTCTCTGACACAGTTTTAATGTATTCATTGGTGTGTGTGTGTGACCAGTTCTGCTTGATAAGATAGCCAGTATGTCAGGAATGTTCCCTAATCCTGTGAATCCCGGCGTAAGCAGGAGATGTTTCCACGGTAACTTGGGATGAGACTCCAATGACTCAGCAGATTGAAAAGGCCTTGGTGTGTTTCACTCTCACCTAAAGGATTCAGATGTTTGGGTTTGACTCGTGCTCCCCGGTTCCGTACCGCAGTGAAACCAATGGAGTCGATTGATTGGCTATATAATTGGTTTGAGGCTGCTACAAATTTAGACATGTGATGACCCCAATGCCCAGTCTTCTACACAGTGAACAGCTGGGCTTTTTCAGGTTATCAGTGGACAACATGGCATGGCCACGCCTAGCTCACCATCCACCGTTTGTTATTGTAGTTGCTATGTGCAAGTCTTTTTCTCTTCCTGGTAATGGGAAAGCCATGTCCATAAACCCATAAATAGTTGCTGCTATATCAGAAAGCTTGGATTGTTATTATCCTGTTATGTTGTTTCCTATCACAGCATATCATTTGATCTTGAGACATTGACTGTCATGGGTTTTTGTGACTTGACTTGTCTTTTACAAAGAATTCTAACAAGATTAAGACTTAAGTGCCAGGTATTGACCAAATGATAGACTGTGGTTGATGATATACTGTGTTGACTGACCTTTTGTTGGAGTAAAATGATACCATTCATTGTTGACTAGGACAAGTGTTTCAGAGTTAAATAAGTGCAGGTTGAGGCGTCGTATGTGTGAGAATGGGGAACGAGAATAGTGGGAGTTGGGGGTGTTTGCACAGGTCAGATGTCAGTTTTCAATGGGAGTCTTTTAGAGAACCGTGAGATCCGGTTTTGAGGGTTACTCACACACACAAACACACACACACACACACAGACATACACACACATACATATACATATAGTACTTTCTCTCATAGCCAAGGGTCTACTTATCTCTGTCAGCGATTTCCATGGAGCGCTCTCAGTTGTTGGGCAAATACTGAACAAGAGCGAACGGTGCGAGAATCTAAGTCTGATAAGTATCAGTATAAATTCTGTATATGGCATTACCTTGTTTCCATTAGTTTGTGTTACCATCTGTTATAAAACATGTTTTTTTTCCCCCCAAAATGCTTTGGAAAAAAGAATTTCAGCGATACATTCTTTTATAAAATGACTCATGGCACAAAGTTAAAACAAATTATTGATTGTACTTGATTGTATTGGTGATGTTAAAATGCTGCAGTTTGACATCAATAAATCATTAGCACACTATTTTTGAGACATTAGTATCATTACCATAAACAAACGAGACCATTACCAAAAAGATTGGATCGGATTTCACAGGTAATCGGCCGGATAGCTTTATAGCTCAAAACAGGAAGAGGCCACTCTTCTTCCGGGGCAAATGGAGTTGAAGTTTCCTCCAATGGCAGATCTTGGAACAAGTGAATTAAAAGCCGATGGAAGAATCGCTTGCAACATGTTTCTTCTGTTCAGGAAAGCATAAGAGAAAATCGTTGACTGAAAAAGCAGCATCCTCTTTGCAGCAGGAAGCAGCAGGGTTTATGGGAAATGTGGTCTTCATTTTGAGAAACACTTGCACTAACAATACCACTGGCATGAGATAGAGGCTGCCAATCATCATGGTCTATTTTGTTTATGGCAATTATACCAAGGCATAACAATTAATTTGACAATTATATAATAATATACAAATGACACATGTAGTACCTTTAAAAGAGTAATAGGTATCTTAAGTTTTTGATTGACAAACAGTCTGGATCTTCTATACTTTATAGATGTTGAATGATTAAGTTAATCTAATGACTTTTTGCAAAATGTATATTCAGTGTTTTGGAAGAAAACTCTCCAAGTGACTGCCATACAGATGGAAAAAACTGACACATGCACCATTTCACACCAGTGGATGAAACCATCCTGCCAGCATTTATCACAGATTCAGAAAGTACAGAGACCACAAACATATTGTTTCAAACCTATTTTGGCTTCCCAGTTCTTGTCTTATTTACCTTGAAAATGACAGGGCCTCATGCAAGTCTTAGATTTAGATTTATTTTTTAGACTTAGATTTATGTTTTCCAAAATAAATAGGCTAGAATTTACCGAAGAAATTTGATTTGATTTTTGGTAAACACATAATGTTTAGAGCGTGTCATTTCTAGAGGTCCTGGGAAATGTAGACCAATTTAATTTTGAATCAGTTTGATAGAGAGAGGAGAGAGGAGGTGTGTTCTTTATGGCACGTATCTTATCTTGATAAAGTAAAGTCCGATTGTTATACAGCCTTGTTATCCAGCAGACTAAATCTGAGAAAAACGTACAGGAGATGATACAAGGAAGTACCAGTCACTCTCCCAATCCTTACACTTGATACTTCTTCTTTTCCTCCTTCCAGCCCTTATTGGCTGATAGCTGGATAGATCTGTTAGATTGACTGCTCTGGCAGAATTATTGTTCTTTGTTTTCTCATTTGTTGTCATTTTAAAAGTGGGTTCCAGCTGAACTTTTGCGCAGCATCGTCCATCAGCAGCATATAATTTACTAACTGCTATATGACCTGCCTGTCACTATCAGATAGGTCAAACTGGTCATCAGGCAGTTAGCGTGAGAGTTTAATGGCTCCTGAACTCTTATGGAGGTGTGCGTGTTAAAAAGTGAGTAGGCTACTCTCTGTCAAAAGAAAATATCGCTTTAAAGTCTTTTCATGTGACATTGCAACTAACCATTGAATTTTATTGTATCCCTCAAAAAGGAACAAGATAAAATATAGCCTTCTCTCTCCCTTTGTAATCATTGCAGTAAATCCTTTTATTTCCCGCGCCGTACTGAGCAGTTTTCTGGTCTCACAAACGACGGCATTGTTGTCGCCGCTTAGCCTGCTTCAGTGTCAGTGACTGTAAATTGGCACAGAAGCAGATTTTACGACAAGCCCTCCTTTTCCCTTGAAATGATGCTTGTGCATCTGGGCAAAGTTTCCGTTTCGGATGCATAGAATTGGAACGAAACTTAAGCCCGGTGCTCCAGTGCTGCCGAGCTTTGTTCAGCCCGCTGTGCCTCTCTCCCGGGGCTGAGCTTTGTGCGGTCAGCGGCTGAAGCAAAAGACTCAAGTTCACAACACTCCTGCCTGCTTTGTGATTAGAAAGATGTGTTGCACAACGAAGCACAGTGACGTATCGAATGATCATACATATAGGCACACAGGATTATTTGATATATTTATTGTCAGGGCACTAAATTGTAAATGTTTATTATGTAGGCTATATTATTTTCGTTCCGGATAAAAATGTTTTATTTTGATGATATAATAGTCAACAGTTTTTTTCTGGCTTAAAATAGATCCTTAGCAATGATGATGATGATGTGATAGCAAGTTTCATCAAATTAAAACTAAGACTTTTAAAGACCTTTTTAATGCCTTTTAGAATTAAATATATGATGATTTCACAAATAAATGTGAAAGTGAAAAAGAAAAATGTTGTCCTATCATAGAACAAGTCTACATGACTGGGTTGATCTCTTACAGGAAAAAACATGGCAATACATATTTTTAAGACCTCTAAAACTGAATTTTAGAAGTGATAAAGTGATATGCCACCTACAAAGACTATGAATTATTTTTTTTCTCACTCAGGCTGATGCTGTTGGGCAGCAGTATTCTCAACCTCTTCACTGCATTAGCTCACAAAAAAGCATGTTTTAAAAGGCCAGAGAACACTTCTGCAGTTTCCTCCTTCATAATCTGTCATGAACTCAATTCCCATCCCATATTTCTATTCTATTTGGTCCCAGTTTACTGTAAATGACACTGAATTACAACTCGAAACTTAAACATTAAGCAACTTTTATGATCCCCTTGTGACATGGTGACGCCGCCTGCTCACGTGGAAATCCTGTACAAGAGCAAAGATGGCACTGCGTTAGTGGCGACACATCAACTGCTATTCTATTCGATTGTATTCTATTCTATTCATTGTTATTGTGAGGGTGTGAGGCTTAGAAGTAAATAATAGCTGAGAAATCTCTGAACTCTAACTCACCCCTTGGCTTTATCTTAATTGAGACTGGTATATTCACTTGTGAGGACATAGTGACCACATTGGACTCATTGGATGTATTTTGAGTCACACTCATTTGAATTCATACTGTGATGATGAGGATTTTGTAAGAAATATATGGTCCAGCATTATCAAGAGTGAAGACTTGTCACACATTCGTCTAGGTCACTTTGTGTGGTCGTAGTTGGAAAGTTGTGTTGGAAAGTTGTGAGTTAAGAAACAGGGATGGTGGCCACATCAGGGGATAACATGTTATAAGGAGCAGTACACAAACTGTATTTATAAATCAAAATCTATATTCATTGCTCCATGCCTTCGAAAAAAGACCCTCTTGCTTTGGTTTGACAAGCTCATTTTCTTAAAGGAATACATTGTCTTCTTGGCAAATTAGCTCTTTGATCAACTTACTGCTGTGTGATGAAAAGACTGGTAGCAGTTTCACCTCTGTGTGTCCGCAGCAGATACAGCTAATCCAACCACAGCGGCTCCGACCACAGCGGCTCCGACCACAGCGGCTCCGACCACAGCGGCTCCGACCACAGAGGCTCCGACCACAGCCGCTCCGACCACAGCGGCTCCGACCACAGCGGCTCCGACCACAGCCGCTCCGACCACAGCGGCTCCGACCACAGCGGCTCCGACCACAGCGGCTCCGACCACAGCGGCTCCGACCACAGCGGCTCCGACCACAGCGGCTCCGACCACAGCGGCTCCGACCACAGCCGCTCCGACCACAGCGGCTCCGACCACAGCCGCTCCGACCACAGCCGCTCCGACCACAGCCGCTCCGACCACAGAGGCTCCCGGCACCGCAGCCACAAACGATCCGGGCACCGCAGCCACAAACGATCCGGGCACTGCAGCCACAGATCCCGGTCCTATAACCACAATAATTCCACCTACATCTACAGCAGCTTCAGGTACTTCTACCACAAAAGCTTCAACTGTAACCACAGTCCATTCTCTTGAGTAGTTTTGTTTAAAGTTCTTACATAATGCTGTAAATACTTATATTAGTGTGTGTGTGTGTGTGTTTTCTTTAAAAAGATCCATGTTTGTCGAGCCAATGTGGCCGTGGGAGCACTTGTGAGGCTCGCTTCAATGGTACCTTCACATGCTTGTGTTTGCCTGGCCAAACCTACAATGGAGCACTTTGTGAGAATGGTGAGTGCCTTGTCATATAGCACCACTATGGTGCTCTTGCCCAATGAGAAGGTCCTGCAGCAAATGTGGGCAACAATGAGATGACTACATGAAGGTTACGTATAATACCTGACCGTACGCCTGTATTTTCCTTTTTCAGCCAAGGTCTTCCCTGGATCTCTTAATCTGCTAGCAATTGACTATAACGTCGAAATGGGGGACAAGACATCAGAGATATTCTTGGGTGTATCTACAAGTATTACTGAAGCGGTAAGCAATCAAGTTGGTCATCTTTTTTCATGTCCCTGTGTTGGCATCTTTGCATCTGCTAGGTTTGGAATATAGGGCTTTCAGGTAATGTAACATGCTATCTGCTAAATGATGCTAAAGACAAGACAGTTTACTGTGTCACAGTAACCAAAATTTGGAAATAAATCTGCTTTACCAGATCATTCACAGTTAGCTGTAACATTACTGTATAGATCCACACCCATGACTTACATCTTTTTTGGATATCTCTCTTTCTAGCCTGGGTGTTTTATATTTAGCCATTATTTGGTTACTGTGAGATTTCTGACACAACAGCAAAGCCTCCATACCAGCTATATCATGAATGAATAAACAAATAATGAACAAGTTATAATTAGTTTGACCTTTCAGGACATATCAATCATCAAGCAGCCATAGAGCAAAGTGTGTATATTCAGAATAGACAGTAAGACATAACTACTAGACATAGATTAGAGTTTTGATCCCTGTGGGGAAATTTGTTGAAGAAAATGAACCGTAACAGCAGATATAGGCAAGAAGACATAACTGCGGACAAAAACAGTGAGACATATGGCACAGTTGTAGACATTACACATCAGAGTACATGTAGACATATTCAGTTACACATAGCTATACATAGACAATAAGAGATAGCAGATGCCTGAATTGGAAGAATTGTTTATGAAGTTCATTGACCATAGTGACAGTTCATTTAGATAGTCCCTAATTGACCTGTATTACATTTGGCCACTAAAACTGATGGGGATGATGGTGAATGTACTATATTATAATAGTTACCACAGTTATAAAATAGTAAAAATAATTTTAGAACTGAAATGTAACTCAAGAGGCAGTCCATGCCCAGTCAGATGATGGCCTAAACAAAACTGCATTTTCCTTCCAAAATACAGCTGGAAAGTGCTTTCACTCAGGATACGGGGTACATTTCGTCTACAGTGCTGGATCTCAAGTAAGTGGTATAAAGAAATTGAAATTAATTATTTCCAAGTTGCATTAGTCACTATCAGAATTTGTCACTCTACCTTTAACAAAGTTACCACCAATATGTTTGCTGATTAACATGCTCTATCTATCTAGCTATCTATCTATCTGATCACAATGAGATCAGTCTTAGGTTCTCTATACATTGTATTGTATAGTACATTGCACACTAATTGCAGAATATAACCATCATTAACTCTGATTTTTGCCCATATAGGTCCACGGAAAATCGTATATATTGGAGGGAAGGAAAAGCAGCAAAGGTCATTGCATTTATAGACGTAATCTTCAATCCAAATTCTGCATTGACAGAGGACGACGTTGTGAATGGCATTAAAGACGCCAGCAGTTGTGGGGAGTGTCCACTAAAGGGGGGATCTTTCACTGGTACGTTCAATGCACTTATCTAAATGTGAGATCTTCATCACATTTAAAGGCAAGATTTATCCAAATAACCTTGATGTAAAACATGGATTTGTTTTCAGGCAGTAAATAATTTAATAGTTCTGTTTCAAAATGCTATATATCCACTTCAAACATATGTATTTCCTGAAGTTCATAATTGAGTATGTTTAAAATTTAGAGGATAAGTGTTATGAAGTATTGTAACACACTAGCCTTTACAAATGAGCATAACTTTGTTTTTATTTTGTCCTATCAAACATTTTGTGAGAGTAGGTGTCACTTTTAGGGCTGGGCCATAAGCACAGCACCATCCATTGCCCTGATGTTTAAAGGATTAGACTGACTGGGGATTTTACTTATCCAATATGTGATGAGAGGATTGGCACCAAAATCATCTCTGTGAGTCTCGTAGATAGCTCTGTCTGGTGTGCATGCTAAGGCTTTATCATATGTATAGTAGCTAATTGTAGGCTACTAGCATTATCCTAACACCTGCCAGGCTTGTTTAGCGGATTGGTAAAATAACCCTAACCCTCCCTTCCTTCCTGCGAGATTTTGAGCGTAACTTGTTTAGTTTACACAGTGAAGTTAGCCGGACAGTTTTTGAGCTGTTGATATGTAATGGACTTCTCTAAGGATGAAGATTGAGATTTTGTTTTCAGAGGTTATAAATCTACAGGGCATAGAATAAATAACAATACCAACTTTGAATTACTCAAAAGTCTATCTACATACTTTGGATAATGCTAGTCCCTTACGATTACTTAACACACTGTATGCTAAAGCGTTAGCATTGCACACTGGACCTATCTACCGGGGACACAGACAGGATTTTGCTGCCAATCCTCTCATCAGTTAGGCTGGAAAAATCAGTGTAGCCCTTTATCATATTTCCATGGCCCTGATGATAAACATTTTGAAGTGTACATGCCTGGAGGTGTGACTCATCCGGTTTAATATATCCATGGGTGGAGGCCCAGCCATCACTAGGGACACCCAGTCTTGTTTCAAATGGTGGATATCTCACTTTGGAATGAAGCTCTTCAATTGCCTTGCACCACTCTCAACCAAAATCACAACACTTAACATATGGAGTCTAAACTCAATCACAAAAACTATTAAGATGTAACAGTGAGAGTTCTGTGATCCATTGCATTGAAATGCATCAAAAGGTACATAAAGGCACTTTGTGGTCATGAGATTGCAACTGCCATGAATGAGGCTGGAGCAGTCAGAAGAATAATATCAGCTCAATATCCATTCAATTATAAGAAGGTCAACATACATTACAGTGAACACTGACCAATATCTTCATTTTTAAAATTCCCCACTTGATATCATTTATTCAAGAGTTTTGGTGAAAGTTTTACTGAAATTACCCCCTGGTTCTGGTTCTTTCATTTAAAGCCACGGATCTGTGTAAGGAGAAAGCCTGTGATGAAAAAACTACAAACTGTACGGCAGGCATCGGCACTTTCACCTGTGTGTGTTTAGATGATTACGTTCAGAGCAAATACAGCGACAGAACATGCATAGGTGAGTGCAGCTATTTGAAATTTGTGCAAGAGTGTATGTGAGAATGATTGAGTGTGTGTGTGTGTGTGTGTGTGTGTGTGTGTGTGTGTGTGTGTGTAATCTGATTATCTTTTTTTTTTAATGTATGCTGCAAATTAAACTACAAACTGTCTAATTTTTCTGCTTATGCAGCTTGTCCCAGTGGTACAAAAGCAGAGGGCGGTAACTGCGTCGAGTAAGTGCTTAAAAGTCATAATTAATCCTGTAATTTAATAATTAACTATATGTAAGATAAGAAATATAATCACTATATTATGTAAAATCATGACATTACATATATTTTTTGGGAGGCATTTCAGCTGATGCTTTCATCTTTTATCCAGAGCAACACACATACACTATCTATCTATCTATCTATCTGTCTGTCTGTCTGTCTGTCATCTTGTTTGTATATAAAACAGAAGTGTTAGGTAAGAAAATATGAGCTGAGGAGAAAAGTTAGAAAGCATTTAGTCCTCTCCTGATGACATTTATGTTTGTAAAATGAGCAATTCTTCTTGTCTTTCAGTTGTCCATTCGGTTATTCTGGTTTGAACTGCAGTGAACGTGAGTATACAGTGTTTGACAATTGAAACAAAAACAAATTTTTATTTTTTTTCCAAACTTAAATAAAATATCTTGTAAATAAAATAAAATATATTGTAAATATCCACTTTGAGAATCCAGTTTGACAATAGTGACACTTTTACAAAATTATTGATAGCACAATTTAAAAAAATATGGTACTTTATGAAGGACAGCAGGTAACGCTTTAACCATTTGAATCTTCCATTAGAGACTTTCCTTAGAGAATTGTTCAACCATGTCCCCCTGTGTATGTACAGTATGTGTTCCTATGTCTTTGTGTAGTCGTTTTTGAAAGATTTTTGGATGTAGGCCACTGGTTTTCCATTCTGAAGTGTCTGACCGTAGGAGAGCAGAACATACAGTATACTGAAGCGAAACAAATTGCAAGTCTTCCATGACATTTTGAAAGCCCTTATGTCAAAGTTTCAGAGAGTGATTAAAGATGCTAGAGTGGCAGTCTTTGTTGCTATAACTCAATCTCTCTGTGTTTTGTCAGCATGGGAGCTGGTCCTGGTGATCCTCGGCTCCATACTCGGGGGACTGCTGCTCATCACACTCATCATTCTGGCTGTAGTGGCAAGCAAGTGAGTTCACGCACTCATCCAGTTGCCCAATCATTCACCATGTTCTCTGCCACTCTCAGCCTCTTTGTCTTTCTCTCACACTCATGCTACACATTTAATTTCACCTTTATGTAACCAGACAGGTTACTCATGAACACATTTATATTTACAAAGACAGCCTGGCATTTCAATCAAGCCTTTTTTTTTTCTCTGGACCGTGACACACAAAAACACGTTTACATATTCTTTGAATCAAAGAAAAATAGATTTACATTCTGTTCAACCTCCTGTTACTCGTTCAGCTGTATTCGTTGTGCTTCACTAGAATCAAATATTACACAAACATATCTCCCTCTCATTAGACCCTCAAAGAAGAGCTCAAAGAAGAGCTCCAAGAAGAGCCCAGACGCCGATGTTGCAATGGCCTACGTCAGCCACTCTCCTGCCAAGGCACCGTTGGTCAGCAACGGGTCAGCCAATGGCCAAGCAGCCCATTTCAATGCTGGGGTGCCTAGGATCCCACGGGCCAATGCCGACAACAGCTGGAACCGCAGCAGCAACCTGGAGATGACCCCAAGCGGCAGCCGGCAAAACCTGGTCCCCGTGGGCAAGAACTCGGTGAGCATGTCTCTGTGTGTGTGTCTGTGTCTGGGGGGGGGGGGGGGGGTGATGGGAGGGTAGTACAGTTACGGTCTAATCAAAAAATTTGAAAAACATTAAAAAGAATAGTAAAGCAGAGAAGGTCATGAAAATACTGATTAGAAGAAGAGAAAGATCAGGCATATGTTTCTATTCGCCATGTTGCTGTCATGCTTTGTGTCCCTCTAAGCTTTCTGTAAATCTGTAAGTATTCCTCACACAAGTATCAGTGGTGAAGAAACACTTCTTTTTTTTTTTTTTTTTGCATTGTAGCGGCTATACGAGGATCCAGATGACATGAGGAATGGGGGCCCATATGCTCAGAATCGTGCCCAGAACAACCCGTATGCCCAGAATCGTGCTCAGACCAATCCATACAGTCAGAATCGGGCCGACACCAACCCATATGCTCAGAATCAGCCCCAGACCAACCCATATGCTCAGAATCGGGCCCAGACCAGTCCATACCCTTCGGGCCGAGGCCAGACTAACCCTTACTACACGCACGACGATGGAAGAAGGCTCAATTAAGGCACCACAAAAGTTTACCCTAGAATGACATTTACCCTAATCAAAAATCAATTTTCATGAGGTGCACCACTGAATTTTGTTTTTGTTTGATGCACCGCTGAATATTCCTTTTATTTGATATAACTATGCACTGTTTATATCCCATTATGGTAAGAGTTGTAAAGAAGGAAAGACAATGGACATTAGTCAAATTCTGTGCACTGGCCAAAGTATTTTCATTGTCACGTCTGTCTTGAATATCTCTAATTTCCTTCACATTTATTGTTTGATTGTATTGCTGCACAAAAATCTTTTGGTAACACGTTATAATAACCATCGTTAATAAAGGGTAAATTGATAGTTAATTAAATTTTAGTTAATAGTTATTTTACTGTTGACAAACAATGAAATGATCATTAATAATGTTTACTAATTATTAGTAATGCTATAATTTATGTTATTTTATCATTCGTTTGTGTAAATAAAATCATTTGTTTATAAATGATATATTGTATCATAGCTTTTTACCCTTTTTACTGTCTCTTATCAGCTATAACATAAATTATAGCATTACTAATAATTAGTAAACATTATTAATGATCATTTCATTGTTTGTTAACAGTAAAATAACTATTAACTAAAGTTTAATTAACTATCAATTTACCATTTATTAATGATGGTTATTATAAAGTGTTACCAATCTTTTAATTAGTGTTATTTTAGTGTAGTGCAGGTATGTCATTTCACCACACGGAGCCATGTTGTGTCAAATCCTTTCTGAACACATATAAGCTGTCATAAATCATTCATGTCTTTCCGTGACTGATGTTTGTGAATGTTTAGGATATGAGGTATACTGCTTATTTCAGGTTTTTGTCTCACTCCATCTCACTCTTGTTGATGTCAGTCATTTTAAATATTACTTATTTATGAATGTATACTTATACGTATACTCTAATGAGATTTAGCCAAAAATGTATATTCTCAGAATGGGCTGGAACCCAAAAAAGAAGAATTCTCTAGCCCAGCTAACATCTTGCTCGTCTATGAATTTGCTGGTAATCATTTTACATGTAATGCAAAGGGTTATAGGTTTTTTATGTGCCAAAATGCGTATGTAATTCAAGGTTCAGTGCAAAGAAATAAACACTTTTTGTAAATGAGACGAGTTTCTTTTTTTCTTTTATAAAGTTGTGATGAAAATAAATATATTTTGATTGCCACAAAAGTCTAGTTTATAAATCATTGAATTTTGTTCAAAGTTTGGTATTGTTCTTTTGTAAATTGTTTTTTGTGAGTTACTTTTTTCCTCTCATGGATAAATGGATGAATATTAGTTTTTTTAAGAAACTACATCACAATTACAAAGGCAGCTATACAGGTGAGTCATATTACTTGAATGTCACTTAGCAGTTTGTGGCATCTTTGTACGAGTTCTGACAATAACCGCTTTTATATTGAGTTTTCAAAGCAAAGCAGTTTGTGGCATCTTTGTACGAGTTCTGACAATAACCGCTTTTATATTGAGTTTTCAAAGCAACATGAGGCAACTAAGAGGGGAAATAGTTGGTGCCTGATGCCGATACCTGCAGGTGTATCGATCACAAAAATGTAACTACAGATGTATGAGACTCAACAATACCCCAAAAAATATTCCAAAAACAACTCCAAAAAAGTCATGCTTATGACCCCTGGGTGTGGGACTTAACTAACTATAGATACTTTACTTTTAGGTCAAGGTCTCTGTCACCTCTTGCCTAGAAATCCTCAACTCTTTCCAGGTGACAAGAAGCAGTGATGATCATTGTTCAGCCTCACTGACCCATAGTTATGTA